>NC_083748.1:14627439-14905450 GCF_033458585.1 Syngnathus typhle
GAGCGGAGCGGGTGGGCGGGTCGGCTTGCCAAATTCTGTATCTTGAGTTTGTTTCGGAGACATTGTATATCACTTGAGCATTTTTGCTCCTCCAATAATTGCAGCGCACTGGCATGGAAATGAAGAAAGGGTGCGGCAACACCAAATTTCTCCCTCACCTCCAGCCGTCACACTCATTTCTGTGCTGATTTTCACAGTGGACAGCCGTGTGAAAAAACGCATGCATTATACTTACCGTGTATACTGTACACGTAACATAATAAGGAACTGAAGCTAAAGAATGAATGACGAGTGAGCAAATGAAAGCATATTCCTCTAATAGTACATTTCTTGCTCCTGACAATAAGAATTCATGGGGATGGTGGCATGTTTTCCTTTGTGTCTTTTTGCTTTCATGATGGATTGCTATTGAAAGGACCAATTCTTCGATCTACTGCGTTGTTTTACTTCACCCTTGAAATGGTTGAAAGCATGAAGCATGACATGGCCATCTTGTGCTGCCTTCTCCCTTTCACAATATTTCTTTCCCGGATTGAGGGCTTGCAAACAATGCTTTGCTTTGCTTTGCTTTCGTTTCTTGTTTTTTGTTGTTGGAAACAATGAGAAGAGGCACTTTGGATAAATGGATTTGGATGTTTATTGGTTAGGCTTGGTTGAACACCTGCTGACACACACTTCCTGGCTCATTGACTAGAAGTTTCAGCAACAAGTCATCTGAGGTTTGCATGTACGCTATTCTAGAGGGGAATCCTCCTGAATGATGATGATGATGATGATGATGACGTCGCACATCCCTCAAGTAGTACTGTCATAAATAAATCAGTGTTGATGATGCTTGGTGATTTCCAAAGCCTGGTACTAAGTGTTAAATGCAACGTCCCCCCTAGAGTATGATTGGCCCTTTCTTGTGTCTCCAAGGGGACAAGACAATGAAAACTGTACCAGTGAGTCAACAGCCCCCCATTACAGTGGCGGATTTGATGGCAGGTGCCAAGTACCATCTGAGGGTTTACTCCCATGAACTCAGCAACGTCACCAGCAAATCTGTCACCTTTGAGACCAAGCAAGGTGAGGGTTTGATCGGATGGGATTGATTGATTGGCAGGCCCTTGACCTAAGAAGTATTCTCTTTTATTGTGATCAAGAAGAAGACTCAAAGATATCTGTGAAAAGCTATTTGCCCTGCCCCCTGAACATTGTAACTGGTTGGGGGAACAATAGCTACCAATGAGTCTCTGTGCAAAGCTTAGTTTCAGAATCATTTCAATTCTGGAGGCTTTTGGAGCATGAACTGCCTTTTCAATTGGATGCGTACGTGGCTTTGACGATGTCGCTCCAAAACCTTCATTTTGATGTTCTTAAGCCAGTCAGAAGTTGGCTTGCTCGTGCTCGTGACCCTGTTACGCATAAGCCTGAGATAAAAAAAAAAAAAAAAAAGAAGAAAATATTCTCCGATTATCTGGTCAAAAACAAAACACAATTTATGGTTCCATGGAATACAGGAAGTGGTCCAGGTCCTGAATTAGCAAAGCAGTCCCAGGCTATGAAGAGTATCACCACCCTGTTTAATTGATGGTATGATTATCATTGGGTTTTTAACGAGATGCTGTTTTTACGTTTACACTATCTCTATCGCGAGCTAGCTAGCGAGCTATAGAGAGATAGAGCGAGCTAGATAGCGAGCTACTCCTGGGAAGCGTCACATTTATTTCATTTTTTCCCCCTCTATTTATAGCCCTCTCTGTGGTTAACTGAAGTCTTAATGTTTTAAAAATGGCTTTGTAGCTCTACATGTCACCTACTTTGTTTTTCATTTCCTCTTAAATGTCCTTGGATTGTGACATTTTGCTTCAGCTTTTTTGGGCTGGCTTCATTTCCTTCGGCAAATTCTGCGCAAGTGATTGATTTATTGGTGTGGAGGTAATCGGTCGTGGGTTGGATCAGTAAAAACAAACTCGGCTACCCCCACAAATGTAATGAGCCACAGCTAATTTGTAATTCAACAATCGGTGCAAGTACTTTTTCATACTGGGCCAGGCAGCTTGAGGGCCAGGCAGCTTGAAATGTTTGTTTTTTTTCCCCCTTAACAACTAAAACCACCAACTAAAAAGCTCATTTGATATGTACTTGGTATATTTGTCCGATGATCTTAAACAGTAAAGTGGTAAAAATGATGCCCAAACAAAGCAATTTGAGAAAAGGGCCAATCCTTTTTCACAGCATTGTAGTTGGAACATGTCAACTTAAGCACAGACACAGTCAATGCCCTTTATTTGACTGTTACATTTCACTAACGGAAGGTGGTTTCCTTGTTTCCTGTTCTGTTATTCAATTGCGAATTTGTCGCATCAAATAAAGTGAGTGATTTGAAACAGCGTTCTGTCAATAGGGTGACATTTTTCTCCCTATTGGATTTGTCAAGTCAAGTTGATTTGTATAGCCCTAAATCACAAGCCGTCTCAAAGGGCTTCACATAGACAGAAATTGACAATTATTCTCAAAGCATCCCCTGATCTTAAGCTCCCAATTTTTGCTCCGTATTGAAGGGCCCATAAATGAGGTGTTTACGTCACGAGATATTACGATATCGGCTTATGCTATTATTGCTCGTACACAAAAGCTTGTCTTCAGAGGGCCGCTGAACTCTTTCTGCGTGCCTGATAATGATGATGATGCTAATGATAATAATGTGACGGCGAGCCTAAATCGAATCGATTGCGCCGTACCTTAAACTGGAAAGAAAAGCTTATACTGTCTTGCTTTTTCTCCCTCGGCGCATGTGCGTGCGGCGGGCGGCAGCCTATATTGACCAGGTGGACATCGCAACGCAAGGCTGGTTCATCGGCTTGATGTGCGCCATCGCCCTCATCATACTGATCCTTCTCATCGTCTGCTTCATCAAACGGAGTCGTGGAGGCAAATATCCAGGTCAGACTTAACTGAGTAGGCCAAAAGTCTACAGGGGAGGGATTTGTGTCAAAATGATTCACACAAATACATCCTCCATTTTTGAATTTGTGTCAAAAGGATTCACACAAATACATCCTCCATTTTGACACCTTTTTTCAGACCCACACATACGTTTGTGATTTTCACGCTGTTGGTTTTTTTCGGATCCACAAATATATTTGAAAAATGGATCTGAAAAAGACTTGATAAATGTTCTTGTGTATTTGTGACACAAATCTCTTCCCACAACAATGCCAGTTCCTAATTCACTCGGTTGCCTTTGAACAATAAACCAGCCAACTGCTAATGGCTAAACAAACGCTGCACAAGCATCTCCCGCCCGCCCGCCCTCCCTTGCTTGCTTGCCTGCCTGCATGTTTTGGGATGACTTGCTTATTCCCACCTCAGAAATGAACAAAAGTTGTATCAACCCTGCTGAGTATAATGGCAAATGTGCTGATCCAAATCAATTTAGCTGCAGTTGACAGAATAAGATTTGATCATTCTGCCATACTTGCATCTTTGAATCCAAAAATTGGATTTTGACAAGCTGTTGTTCCTATTCAGAGATACAGTATGTTCCAATTCAATTGCAAAAGTTGAAACATACCTTCTAAATATCTTGACATTTTTTGAATCAGTATCATCAAAGTATGTTTTGGATTCCGTTTCAAAATTCAATTATTGATTAACACATGAATACACTTCACAGCTACTGTACAATTAACCATGGTTGGAGTGTCACAATTAACCATGAAAACATTTTACGAACATTTATGGTTTGAAATCAATTTGAAGTCTTTATAGGTAACTGTCATCTTTTGCAGTTTCTATAATGTCTAGATGGCGCTTGCATGACTGGTTCGCCAAGTGGTCTAGGTAGGTGCTGCTGCTGCTGCTGCTGCTGCTGTTCTATGGACACTTTTCAACTAACATACTTCTTGAGCTGATTGAGATACGAGAAAAGCAATTAAAAAAACAAAACATGACCCTTGAAAGGACTTTATTTACTGAACCAGGACCAAATAATGGTGGCAATACGAAATGTATCTGTACGTTTCAACAGCTGGCAAAGTAATATTGGATTATTTTAGGTTTGAATAAAATAACCTTCACGCAACAAGTTTATTCATCAAACCAAATAAGAAGCTCTGAAATGGTCAAAAAAAGCACGGAGCAAAATATTTTTGTCGTCTAACACACGTTTGTGCTTTTTTTCAGTTCGAGATAAAAAAGATCTTCCTTTGGACTCTGTTGATCACAAAGACCCGGACGGATCCTTTGAATACCAGTAAGTGGTAGCAAATCTGCTCACATCCACTCATGGACTTTCCCTCATAAAACAAACATGTACAATGCAAAACAACACTATGCAATATACGTACACGGCTTTTGTTTTGAAGTCGAAGATGAGAAAAACCTGGAACGCTTCAACCAAAACCAAGTGCCTTCAAATGAGTGCGTGCGGTCACAATTTCAAAAATGTGTTGCGTTCACTGGCCAAAATATGAACGAGGTCATGACCTTTTGTTCAGCGGTGGTTCTGAAACTTTTTGTCACCTACCGTTTTTTCCCATGTATAATGCGCAAAATTTAACTAATTTATTGTCCTAAAATCTGGGGTGCACATTATACATGGGTACAAAAAAAAAATATATATATATATTTTTTTTTTATCCGGATATGATACGGAGGCCGCCATTACAGATGCGCTTTCTTCTCTGCTGTTCACTTCAAACACGCTCCATACGAACACAATGCTCTGGTATCAGACGCTTGCTCGATCACCTGCTCGTTTGCTGTCACAATGTACCCTACACAAATCCGAAACATTTCTTCGCTATCGCGTTTGCTCGCGCATGCGCAGTGATACTGACCGGCAGAATAACATCCGGTTGTTCCCAAAGATGATGGTTTTTCTGAAATAATTTTACGTTTACGGACTTAAGTAGGAGTCCAAATTTGGGTGCGTATTATACATGGGTACAGGCTTTTTTCCAGCATCCACATGCCATTTTTAGGGTGCGTATTATACATGGGGGCGCATTATACATGGAAAAAAAACGTAGTTGCCCCCCCACCACCCCCCAAACTGGAGACTTCAAAAGTGTCGATTTGAAGCTATTTGAATTGGACCAAATGTATGTATGAAACGTATCATGTTGTCTTTTGCTCCTTTCAGGTTCCACTGATTGCTGAGGCATCATTCTTCTAAAAGAACAATGACTAATCCCCACAATTTGTCTAAAATGTCTTTTACGTTGCATGCTAACTATACTTACATTGCCTTTTTTTAATTTATTTTTGATCAATATTTAGACTACCGACTGAAATAATAAACACAATGTAGCATAAACCAATTTATAAAACTTGATCTAGTCACATTTGTTTCATAATGCATCAAATCTCCAAAAGTTATTTAAATGACGACCTTTACTGCCTTTTTGCTTTTGAAGTAATACATCTCACTTTTGCTGGGAAGCTAATGCTATGGAAGTCTGTAGAGGCAGGTGACTAAATCGAGGTTCCTCATTCGTTCCGGTGGGCAGCATTGCTGTGGGAAATCTTTTTGATGCCAATTCTGTGGTCAGACTCATGCGTGAAGCCTCTTCATCCATCATCCATCCGTCCATCCCCCATGTGTTTGCTCTTTCTTCCATTCACGTTAACTCTTTACTCCTTTCCTGCCCTCGCATCACAACTTGTCTCTCACATATGCTGAAATGACTCATCAATGCCTGACAGGAACCAAAACAAGAACAGGTACTCTGGTTTTGCCAAGGCATCTTTCCTGGCACTCTGCATGTCCAGGATTTGGGGTGACTAACATTTGACAGACTCAAGAAAGCGTCGTTTGATTTCTGATCAGTGCCGCCCGCCGTCCTTACTTGTCATTGCACTTTTGAGCAGGCAAGACAAGAGAAGCTTTCATTGCCGCAGGCTCAACTCTTGACTCTCGTCTTTTACGCTATTGATTTTGGAGAAGTCCGTGTATATTGTAATACGTCCCACGTATGTTATATTTTGATTGACTTTGTGATATTTCTCACTTTTAGTTGCATCAGTACGTGTAGTGTAGTGTAGTGTAGTGTAGTGTAGTGTAGTGTAGTGTAGTGTAGTGTAGTGTAGAATCCCTAGTCGCTTGTATTGAACTCAGTGGTCTGTATTTGCGCAATTGTGTTTCCTATCAAGGAATATTTTCTGCTATTGGTTGCTATTTAAAAGTATAACATGCAAACTGACAAGATCAGAGGGAGAGCCAGATGTCAACATTTTATTTGGAAGTCCCTCCCCCACAAAGAGAGAGAGACAGAGAGACAGAGAGAGAGAGCATGTTGTCAGCACGTCTCCATCCAGTCAAAGTTTCTGGGTTTGCCCCAGACCTTTCTGTGTGGAATTTGCATGTTCTTCCCGTGCTTGCATGGGTTGTCCTCCGGTTCCCCCTTACATTCCAAAATTAGGCATGGCATATGAATTGAATCATGGAAAGCCCTGTCAGTGTGAATGGGATTTTGACTGACTAGCGAGCACATTGCATCTTGCCTCCTGGCCAAAGTTGGTGGATGACAGTATATACTATATTCATAAAGGGTAAATATGAAAATCTCTAGAGCACACAATTTCTCATCCTGAATACAGTGTGTGAGTGTGCGTGCGTGTGCGCGTATTTTTTGTTTTGTGGCTACTTTTTTCACATTTGTGATTCATTCATTATCAGTGTACAGCTGAAGCTCCATTTTACGCGCTTCCATCCTACGCGACTTTCTAATACAGTTTGGTCACGGACCCCAATTTCTTTGCGTCGTAAAATCTCTTTTAATATGAATGTCAACAGACCTGGAAGTAGGGGGGAGCATTTTCGGTGTCGTGGGCGAACAGACCCCTTAGCTGCCCAACAACATGCCTGACGTGACAAAGGAGCCCTTCGGCTGCCTAAAACATGCCTTTTTCAAAAACCAAGACTTTCTCTCAAGATTCTCTTTTGGGGTTAGCGCAATTCCGCGTAAAATCGAGCTCAAGCTGTATTTAGTCTTTAAAACTAACAAGACTATTTTTAAGGGAATACTTGCACAAGCGTGCATGTCGAAAAACGATTCATATTAACGAGCTGTACATGAGATTTCCCTGGCCCTGGCCCTGGCCTGGCCCTGGCCCTGGCCCTGGCCTGGCCCTGGCCCTGGCCTGGCCCTGGCCCTGGCCCTGGCCCTGGCCCTGGCCCTGGCCCTGGCCCTGGCCTGGCCCTGGCCTGGCCCTGGCCCTGGCCCTGGCCCTGGCCCTGGCCCTGGCCCTGGCCCTGGCCTGGCCCTGGCCTGGCCTGGCCTGGCCTGGCCCTGGCCTGGCCTGGCCTGGCCTGGCCCTGGCCTGGCCTGGCCTGGCCTGGCCTGGCCTGGCCTGGCCTGGCCTGGCCTGGCCTGCTTCCTTGAAAGTGAAGCGTTAAAAGACCAGCGAAAGAAAAAAATAATCGCCTGCTTCTCTTTGACTTGCAGCAGCGACGAGGACAACAAGCCTCTTCAAGGTAGCCAAACATCACTGGAGGGCAACGTGAAGGAGAGCGACGACAGCCTGGTGGACTACGGAGAAGGCGGCGACGGGCAGTTCAACGAGGACGGCTCTTTCATCGGCCAGTACACGGTAAAGAAGGACAAGGACGAGACTGAAGGCAACGAAAGCTCAGAAGCCACCTCGCCTGTCAATGCCATCTACTCCCTGGCGTAGTGCACCTTTTTAGACTCGCTCGCTCGCTCGCTCACACGGCCTAGCGCACAGGTGAAGGAAGACTCCATATGAATACGTAGTATATGCGACTGTGAGCTATCAGCTCATGCCTTTTTTTTCCATTTCCACAAGTTGGAGAAGAAATGTGGTCAATTTGCTTTTGTTCTCAGCCAGCCTGGCCGGCTGGCTGGCTGGCCTGCTGGCTGGCTGGCTGCCCTTTCTTCACACAGACTTGAGTGTGCCTTCGGGGTAGCTTTCAGCGCCCTCCAAAAGCGCTCTGTTTTTTTCCCCATGAGTACTAGGTTCAACGGCATATCGGCCTACAAGCGTCAAACTCGGCAAGATGCTAGCAGATATGTTTATCATATTGATACATATACACAAAGAAAGATTGGAATTTTCCACCGCTGGTAGATGTCTCATTCAATCTTAAGGAATGCTGTACACAATTTAGCGCCCCATCCATCCATCCATCCATCCATCCATCCATCCATCCATCCATCCATCCATCCATCCATCCATCCATCCACCCACCCACCCATCCATGCAGCCATCCACCCAGCCATCCACCCACCCATCCATGCAGCCATCCACCCACCCATCCATGCAGCCAACCCCATCCATGCAGCCATCCAACCAACCACCCACCCATCCATGCAGCCATCCACCCACCCATCCATCAATCCATCCATCCAACCACCCATCCATGCAGCCACCCACCCATCCATCCATCCATCCATCCATCCATCCATCCATCCAACCCGCTATGCACTAGCATGCCACTTCACATTGCTTGATATCTGCACGTGTTGTTTTTGATCCCAGCTGCAGGATATATGACACATGCTTCTAATCACTTTGCCTTTTACACTGTGGTAGAATTGCTTTTCTTACCTCAGAGTGCAGATGTCCAATAGGGTAACCGCGTCAAGAAAAAAGCCATATCTGCTATAGCAGCTCTGACAGTGTACGTTGCTAATGTGTCCCATTTGTAGAAAAACAACTGGTTTTGTAGCACGGGAGTAGCTCAACAGAAGAAACATTTGGGTGGCATCAAAGAGTTACTTTTGCTCGAGGAACACCAGAAGACAAAAAGCTGACTGATGGGTGCTGTATTGTAAGGTGTATCCATGATGATTAACATGGGGTTTTATTCACATTTCATTTCACACGTTTGATACCAACACTGCAACATCTATTTAGCATCATAAGCTCATAATGGAGTGCATAGATATCCTATATTATAGCCTACTACTTTTTCAAAAATATTTTCTTATTGGTGACAGCAGCAAACTTGCCCATTTGTTTTTAGCTCGGAGAAATTCAAAAAAAAAGATGAAGTCATGTACGCATGCAGTTTCATTGGAGGGCAAAAATGCAGCCGTATGCTCGCAATTTCTTTTTCACTCTTTGTGTTTCGTTTCAAGCAACACGGCAATGTTTACATCGTAGTATCTTTACCCAAACGGAGCAAAGCATTCTTCGTTCGTTGCTGTGCTGGGCCTGTTGAATAGTTGAAGTGCTGAGTTTGGAGCAGACGCTACATTGAAGTAGCCACAGTACCGTAGTAGGACACATATCAAGGCAAACGGGAATGCTTTTTTGTGGTTTTTTTTTTTTTCTTCTTCTTTCCAATTTACAAACACACCACGAGTAGCATTGTGAGTGTACAATGATGCTGTTGCTGATCATAATTGCAAGAGTCGACGGAAGAGGAATAGTATCGCGCCTTCGCTCTATTCTGTCAAAATTGGCTTTGTCAACACTTTTGTGCATTGGAGTTTTAAAAACGTATAGCATGAGAAAACCGTTCATTGGTCACGTAACGTGGAAATGTTACGGTGCTCTTTTCGGAAGGAAGAAATGCACTGTACGTATGTATGCCTGCCTGCCTGCAATTCTAATTCTGACTCCACTGCTTGACTTTTTCCATTCATTCAGTCCAGCACAATTCAATTGAGCACAAGAGAGTAGTGCTAATAAAGCCAATAGATTTCAATTGGACTTCAGTTCACGGCTGGAGTTCATATTTTATCTGACAGATTTATTTGATATTGTATTTATTGCTTTATGTGGATCCTGTTCCTTCATTAATACCAATAGGTAACCATGTATTTAATAAATGTGACACAAACATTTTTGACCCCTTTGTTGTTTTATGTGACCAATAGCCCAAATGTTTGCAAAATAACTTCTTGTTCATTATAACACGTACGTAAGTGTAACATGTTCAATACGAATTGTGTTGTCGTACATGAGAAAAGCTTTTCTTGTACCCGTCTTGTATTACTCTTATTATTCACATTTATGTCCGTCCGCATAAAAACAAAATGCTGTTTGCAATTGATCGGTCACATACGTATTATGTGCATTAGCGTCCCGAAAACAAAACACCCTGTTGTAAATATTGAAGTGTTTTTCCCCCAAATTCTGCGCTATCCAACAAACAAATAAGCCTCACTCATTTGAAAATGTGAGTGGCACCCTTGTTATGTAGCTTTGACTAACATTTGCACTGTGGAACCAAATTCACGGCCCACTTCGTCTCACTCCTTGCTTTGACTTTGTAATGTGCTGTTTATTGGTGCTTTGGAGTTCATAACTGTTGTTCAACCATGCCTTTTGCTCAAACTCGTTTCCTTTTCAGTGCTTCTCTTATTCCCATTGCATAAGCTAACCTGAAATTGTAGTGGCACAAACGGAGGAAAATTTCACACCAAGTCGACTTGCAAAGTAAATATTGAGCGCACTCGTTTTCACTATATTACTGATAAATAAATGGGACGAATGATGGAATTATTAGTGGCACAATTTCTGTGCGGGGGGGTTGTCGTCTTTATAAAAGTAGTGTAAAATGAGTGTAGAAGATTTTTCTTTGAAACGAAAAAGAAAATTCCAGTCACTCTACGGGATTTCACCATCAAATGTCATACAATGAGCATTTATGTTTTATGAATAGCAGATTAGCGCTTTAGCTGTTCACAATGGGTATTCTTGCAAGACAAATGTTTTTCAGACTGGAATTAGCTGTGAATTTCCTGAGCTCTTTCTGCGGATGCGGCGCGTTGTCGTGTTGCTCTGAGAAAGCAGAAGCATTCACGCAAAGAAAGGAGTGTTGAATTTTATTTTTTTGCGAGGGGGGGCTTCAGGTCGCAGTAGTGATTAGAAACTCAAAATCCCGCAGAGTGCAGGAGTGGTCCAATTTGAAATAATAAATGCTGTCATCCTTGGAACAAAAACACTGATTGCTATCATCCTGAGCTCGGAATGAAAGCGCAGGCTCCAATTCAAAGTGCAAATACTTCAGCAGCTTACTGAAAGAAGGGAATACTCTCAGCCATAGCTCATAGAAAGACAACTGGCAAAAGAGAGAGAATCATCCATTCTGACTTTTCTTTGTCAATTAGTTGCGCTCATTCTCTCGCTCTCGCTCTCTCTCTCGCTCTCTCTCTCGCTCTCAGTGTCTGTCTCCTGCTGACCTTTCATGAGGGCGGGGGGGGGGGGGGGGATCAATGTGCCATTGTCCACTGTGCTTTACTTCATTTCGGCAAAAAATAGAACATTTGCAACGTCATTGTTTTCAGCCTCTTTGGCTTTTCTGCAATGAATTCTCTTTTTGATGATGAGTCCACTGAGTCCAAATCTTGTTTTGACATGCAATTAACGGCTTTTGAAAGAAACATTGACTTAAAGTCAAACATGGAGTCACCATGTACGCGTGCGTGCGTGTATGATGCGATGTTGCAACTTCTGCTAGCCAAGCCCTCTTTATAGTAAAGCTATATTCTTTTCTCTACCTTCTGACTTCTGGTCTTTTGTCCAAGTCGTTCATTCTAAATAAGTGTGTGTGTTGCATGCTTTATATTTTTATTTTACTAGTATGAAGTGTAGTTACACATCCTTTACAGTAGGTGGCAGTGGCACTCGTAGTTTTTTTTATAGATTCACTTCAAATTATTGGCGTTACAGACTGAACAACTCTGGTAATAAGCTTATTCTTTGTTCTATATTTCTTTCTTTTGTTTGTTTGTTTTCTTTCAAATGGCCATTACAAGCAATTTTAAACTTTCCACAATTAGGTATTTATATGATAGATTCTATATTACCTTTGGCTCAATGGTGATCTCATTTCTCATGAAATAGTCAAATGATACCTCCTCACCCCCCCTTTCATGACATCATCCAATAGCTGGTTGCTGTTGCTTTACGCAACACCCACCCACAAAACAGTAATGAACAGTGATAAAAACTAGGATGGTGAATAAGTGTAGAACATCAATCAATACACACACACACACACACACACACACACACACACATAATTAAAATGATTTTTTATTAGCACTGAAGTGGTCATAGATTGTATTTTTATTTTCTGTCTTAGTCAGTTGTTTTTCTTTCAACCTGACAGAAATATGTATTCATCTTCATCTGTGTCAATTAGCTGGAGTAGCCAATTATTTTGAAATGTCCATTACATTTATTCCCTTCCTTGTCTGGTGTGTGGAAAGGCGATTAACAGGACGTGAGCTCGACCCGCTTCTAAATGTTTGCCCACAACCCCCCACCCCCCGCCCCCCCGTCTGTTATTTGTTATGTTGAGTAGTCAATGAAGCAAAATCCAATGTCTCGCACAAAAACATTTGTCATGGTTTCTACTGTCCGGGCAGACCTGGAGGAGGGGTTTCAAAGTACTCTCAATCTCGGAAGACTAAATTATTCATGCGTCTTAAGAGCTTTGGCTGCAGACATGAAGACTTCTACTCGGTCGGGCCCTGGTGGCCGCTCCTACTGCTCATCCTGAAAAAGTTGAATACGAAAAACCAATGTCAAATGATTTTTTTCACCTCGCCGTGGCATCCCGTCCATTGTGGGTGCCTATGTGCCGTATCCTCCTCTCTTCCACCAAAATATTCTCATTATAGAAAGAATACAAACGACTGACACAGCATGCAAATGTGCTTATGTTGTGCTTTTTGATGAGTATTGACATTGGATGACGCTTGAAAATCTTTGCATGTCCTAAAAGCATTTGCCACTGTCTTTGAAACAGCATTCATATTGATTGCTGCTGGTTCAGGGAATTTGCAGACTGAAGAAGACAGTGGAAAGGAGAAGGCTTAGGGTTGCAGAGGGTGCTTGGGGGCAGGGAAGCTACTGGACAAACCAAGTGCCTGCCTGGCTGCCTGCGTGGCTGCCTGCCTGCCTGCCTGTGTGGCTGCCTGCCTGCCTGCCTGGCTGTCTGGCTGGCTCCCTGCCTGCCTGCCTGGCTGGCTCGCTGGCTCCCTGCCTGCCTGCCTGCCTGCCTGCCTGCCTGCCTGCCTGCCTGCCTGCCTGCCTGCCTGCCTGCCTGCCTGCCTGCCTGCCTGCCTGCCTGCCTGCCTGCCTGCCTGCCTGCCTGCCTGCTTTCCCTGCCGGGGGTGGGTGGTGTCAATGTGACATGAGCTAATGGCTCTCTGCTGCTGGCATCTGGCTAATGTGCATATGCGGCGGAGCAGCTCATTTCAGAGTCAGGGTAGAATCCCCAAGGGAAGTGGGGGCTTTGCAAACTCTCATAGCCTCCTCACACTCAGATGATTAGCTATATTTCTTGACAAGGACATTGTCTCATTGATCCTTGCACCACTGACTCCGTGTACTGTTAAGCCCGCAATATTTGTGTGTGTTTGTGGTCAGGCCTCACATGAGTCTCTACATTCAAATTTGTCGTCTTTTGGCCTCTCGCTAATGATAAATAGTGGCTAAGGATAACTTCATTTGTTCCACATTTATTTGGACGAAATAGCGAAAAAATGGTTTCAAAATGTACAAAACTTTTGAAAATAACATTCGTATTTATTTATTTATTTTCTTCCTCCCCCAAACTAAAACGAGTTGGACAGTCACAGAGCATTGTTTGCGGTGTCCTGTTTGGTCATTGCTTTGAAATAGGTAACAGTAAATAGCCACGCACTTCCGTTGTTGTTCTTTCTATTCCTCCTTTTCAGTCAAGTCTTTTGCGACACACCTCCTGCGTCTCCTTTCCTGCGGCGCCATGATACCATTGCTTTTAGATGATTTTATTTCGTTGTCTTTATCCGCCACACCTTAAAAGCTGGTCCGTGATTATATTGTCTGGCAAGAATCCGGTCCTTGGTGCTTAAAAATGTTGGGGACCGCTGTTCTAGAAACTAAATATACAGTATATACGTATATGATCGATGGATATCCAACTTCCTTAAGCATCTCATTTATGATGGAGCTCATTCTCCTGTTTTTTTCGAGCGATAAGCTAAACTTCTGGGCTTGTTCTCCAGCGCTCCATGCTTGCAGTGCCTACCACATGATTAGATGCGCCTCACTGAATGGACACTTTAGCCAAACACAAGGGAATAGTCCTGTTTATGCTCTGTCTATCTGACACACGACGGATGCGGTGGAGGAGAACACAAGCTCAGCAGGGCGTGGAAGCGACGAAAACAAGCACATCATTTTTTAATTGGCATTTCAGCCCTCAAGTGATCTTTATTCATCATTCACACTACATTTTCTTATGTTTGCAGTCACTTTGGGTTTCCAATGGTGCTTCATTTCATTTCCAATGAACCTGCCATGCACATTTTTGGAAAGCATGCAAACTCCACATCCAAATGAAGACTGGAGCAGCCAATCAGACAGTCATTGTCTCCCTCTACCGCTGTGTGACAGTCCCTCGGGAGATTGAGCAGACTGGCAACACTGAGTCAGGTTACACATGCAGCAGGCCATCTATCTGTATGTGACACAGCTCTCTCAGCTTTCATCAATGCACAATATGACCAGACAAGGTCGTCTCGGGTCATCTCTGTCGCGTCTCGTTCCCAGCCGTGTTACTATGTGTCTAGGTTGTCATGGTGTCTGTCATGGTGTCTGTCATGGTGTCTGTCATGGTGTCTGTCATGGTGTCTGTCATGGTGTCTGTCATGGTGTCTGTCATGGCGTCTGTCATGGTGTCTGTCATGGTGTCTGTCATGGTGTCTGTCATGGTGTCTGTCTGTCTGTGTGTCTTGTCTGTCTGTCTGTCTTGTCTGTCTTGTCTGTCTTGTCTGTCTTGTCTGTCTGTCTTGTCTGTCTTGTCTGTCTGTCTGTCTGTCTGTCTGTCTGTCTGTCTGTCTGTCTGTCTGTCTGTCTGTCTGTCTGTCTGTGTGTCTTGTCTGTCTTGTCTGTCTTGTCTGTGTGTCTATGTGTGTACTCGCCCCTCCCTTCCTGTGTCTCCTCTCAATCGATGTACTAATCCCAGTCACCTGCCTCTCTCTCGTTACCTGTCGCGTATTTAAGTCCTGTCTGCGTGTCACTCCCGGTTGGGATCATTGTCTTGATGTCTTTTTGGTCGTCGTCGTCGTCGTCGTCGTCGTCGTCGTCGTCGTCGTCGTCGTCGTCGTCGTTGTTATGTCTTGATGTCTCCATGTCCTGTTGTTTTCTTGTCTTACATCTCGGTCGGTCAGTCAGTCAGTTCAGTTATGGTTTTGTCAAGTCATGTCAGTTTGCCGGTTCTGTTCATTCGTTCCCTTCAATAAACCGAGCTGGTCCAAGCTGCATTTGGTCGCCCTGCTCCATCCGCTCCATGACAAGCTCGGCCATCTCGACACTTTTTCATACATCAGATTCCTTTCTTAAAACCTATTCACTTTGTTGCACCAAATATTACTCGCAATGTAGACATATATAGCTTTAAGCACAACATACATTTCTTGTCAGCACCTAGCAGTCCACCCAGGGTTTAGCTTCTAGACAAAAAAATAGAAATTAAAAACGGACGAATTTTGTTTTCCTTTGTAAAACAGAAAGTAGCAGAAGTGGCACAAAACGACGATTTGGCTTTACTTTGTAAAACAAACTGTACCGGAAGTAAGCGGCACTTTGGTATTGACGACAACTTGTCAGTGATGGAAATAAAGAAGGGATGCGAAGAAAAGCAAGGGGGGAGGCGGAAAGGAAAGGAAAGGAAAGGAAAGGGATGGGATGGGATGGGATGAGCGGAGCGCGACAGTAGAATGTGGCCGGCAGGCACGACAAAATCGTGTCCATCCAAAGACGCTTTTGGGTTCCCTTGACAAGGGAATGAACGCTTTCTAATTAGCCCTGAGCGGCTCTCATCATTGCTGCTACATCGGCGGGCTTCAAGGTAAACGCCATGGCTTCATACGTATAGATTAGATAGATAGATAGATAGATAGATAGATAGATAGATAGATAGATAGATAGATAGATAGATAGATAGATAGATAGATAGATAGATAGATAGATAGATAGATAGATAGATAGATGTACATTTGATGCCACATTTTGCACCGTCTGCAGGCTTGCAGGCTTTGTTTTTGCGTTTCCGCGAGGATGTGCTGAGCTTGACGCAGCAGCGTCAGAGCTCGGGCAGAAGCCCATCATCCATCCGTGTTTTCCCCGCAGCAAGACGCGTTTTATCGACCAATGCGTGTCGCCGAACGTTGCTTCAAAGTTAAATGAAGGGTTATTGCACGCAGCCAGCCAGGCAGGCAGGCAGGCAGGCACAGACAATGCAGACCAGTTGATTGCAACGTTTTCAAACGCTTGATGGAGCGAGCGTGATTGTTTATAGGTGCTGGCTATTGTGTCGTCATCACTGCCGGAGAAATTATGATGAAGCAACGTTATTAATGCCGAAGCACATTTGGGAACCAAGTGTCTTCCGCACAATCTGCTTTCTGACCACTTTTGTATTGTTATCGTATTCGTTTACTGGGCATTCGATCGAAAAGCTTACATGCTGGCCGCCCTTTGGAAACTCATATTGCAAATTTCTTTCTAATACATTTCTTTACCATAAAATCAAAAACAGGTAATGTGATGTCATCTTGAATTCTCATGTAGAGACGATAAGCAGTTGAATGGATGTGTGGATGAAAAGTGCTGTTTTGAAAACGTCATTTATGGGGGGCGAAAAAATCCTTTGACTGTTGTGATAAAGTGCTTCTTGAATGAACTGACTAATCACGTTTTGGTTTTTTTTGAAAGCCTGGTTGCTTCCAATAAAGAAATCACCTAAATGGAACCTGCCTTTCATTTGTTCCGTTTGTAGGCATAAACAGGTCTCGCAGACTTGACTTGGACTGCACCTAATCTCTTTGTGAAGTGGATGGAGACCATGGAGCTTTTCTTCAGCCTACTGCTCCTCAGCTCACTTCCACTTCAGGCTTTGGGCAAGTTGATGCAATCACACACATAAATACGACATTTGTTTCTTTCTCTGTGGGCATCGCTAGCCTAGCTCTTATTCATCTTGCTGATTCCCAGAATGGCCTCTTCATTTTTTCTTCTTTTTTGCAGGTGGAGACGTGTGTGTGTCTGGTCACGATAGCGGGCCGGTCTTTGAAGAACAGCCAAGCAGTCTAATCTACCCCGAAGGCCTGAGTGAAGGCAAGGTAGTTCTCAGCTGTCAGGCCAGGGCAAGTCCAGCTGCTTCCTACAGGTAATATCTGGCGGAACCTTTCAAAGTGTTCTCGTACGCCATCTTTCTTTCAATTTCTCTCTGACACGCAGGTGGTTGGTGAACGGTAGCGAGGTTCCGCTGGGTTTAGACCTCCGTTATAGCATGGTCGCCGGTAACCTGGCCATCGGCAGACCCGAGTCGGCTCGAGACACGGGTTCTTATCAGTGTCTGGCCATCAACCGCTGTGGCACTATCATCAGCAGAGCAGCGAACCTCAAATTTGGCTGTAAGTCAATCAATGACAGGACCAAATCTTTGTCATGTAGTCAATGATCTTTTTTTTTTTGGATTCCTTCTTTTAGACCTCCACGACTTTCCTCCTGACAGCAGGAGTCCTCAGACGGCTTATGAAGGCATGGGGTCATTCCTGGCTTGTCAGCCGCCTCCACATTACCCAGGTAATGTCATGGTTGCTCAACTTGTAGCCATTAAGGACGGTCGAGTCCTTACACCGACACCGAGTCCGACACCGTCGCCTCCTTTTTTTTGCAGCGCTGTCCTACCGGTGGCTCCTCAACGAGTTTCCAAACTTCATCAAGAAAGATGCCGGCCGCTGGTTTGTATCCCAGGTAACGGGTAACCTCTACCTTGCCAAAGCGGAGATCAATGACACGGGCAACTACTTCTGCTTCACGACCATCAACATGGACATCAGTACCAAAAGTACCTTCAGCAAAGCCAACCAACTCACCGTGCTACCTGAAGGTAAGACGCGAGAATGGCGATGATACAAAATGAAAGTCATGCGCCGCTTTGACTGCAGCCAATGCAAAGAAGTGGGCTCCAATCATCAAAGTGCGCTTCCCGGCCGAGACCTACGCCCTTGCCGGACAGGCCGCTCACTTGGAGTGCTTTGCCTATGGAAAGTAAGTTTCAAAGTGGCGCATTCGGAGGGGCCTGACTGGCTTTTGGCTGACGGCACATTCAGGGTCACCGGTTTTCTGTCACGTGACCACGTTGGCGAGAAAATGCTCGTCCTTTCACGGTTCCTCTTTTCTTTCTGTATGTAGTCCAGTCCCAAATTTGAGATGGAAAAAGGTGGATGGACTCATGCCGTCCAAGGCGGGTTCTAGCGTGGAGGGTCCCACCCTGATCCTACCAGATCTGTCCTTTGACGACGAGGGCGTCTACGAGTGCGAAGCCCGCAATTCCGAGGGAGTCGATGTGTATCAGGGCCGCATCAGCGTGCAAGGTTTTTCCTCAGCCTTTTTTTTTTTTTCATTTGTAGTCAATCGCTGTGGTTTGACACATGGCCTCTTCTTTTTGTGTGTGTGTGCGTGTGTGTGTGTGTGTGTGTGTGTGTGCGCGCGTGTGCGCGTGCGCGTGCGCTTGCGCGCTTCAGCTCAGCCAGACTGGTTGCAGGTGATGAGTGACTCTGAAGTGGAAATAAGTTCTGAGCTTCACTGGAGTTGCGTGGCTGCCGGGAAACCACGACCTTCCATTCGCTGGCTCCGCAACGGACAGCCGCTCACTACGCAGGTGCAAAAAATAATTCCTACCATTCTGTTCTGTGTTTTGTCTGCTTAGGCTTAGACAGGGCGCTCGGAATAAAAGAACATTGTGCCGTCAAGCAAGACAAAAATGAATCCGGAATCATTTATAATTAGGCTTGTAAGAAAAACTAAAAATCTCTTTCTAACCTTCTTTCTAACTCTCCAGGACAGAGTAGAAGTCAATGGCGCTCGTCTGAAGATCAGCAACCTGGCTTTGGAGGATTCTGGGATGTACCAGTGTGTTGCTGAGAATAAGCATGGAACAATCTACTCTACCGCCGAGCTAAGAGTCCAAGGTAAGACTCAAAGTTGGAAGACTCTGTTGTTCAGCTAAAGCGCTGCGCCATTTGTCCGTCCGCAGTTCAGGCTCCAGACTTCCGATCGAACCCAGTGCGAAAACTGATCCCTGCAGCCAGAGGGGGACGAGTGAGCATTGAATGTCGCCCGCGAGCGGCCCCCAAGCCCAGCCTCTTCTGGAGTCGTGGGACCGAATTGCTCACCAACAGTAGCAGGTATAAGGAGAAGGGGAAGAAAACCAAATTCAGGCCATTTCTTCATGATGGATGGATGGATGGATGGATCCTTTGCTTGACAACAAAAGTGTGGACAATGAGTCGAATGCACATTCAATCAAATCGATGCAGCCGATCCTTTCATTGCGTCACATGTCATGGTACCGTGTTGTTATTCCTTCTGATTGTCTTTGAACAGGGTGACGGTGACTCCCGACGGAGTCTTGTGGGTCACCAACATAAGCAGAGCAGATGAAGGCAAATACACTTGCTTTGCTGAAAATTATCTGGGCAAAGCTAACAGCACGGGACACTTGTCTGTCAGAGGTAGCATTTGCACCCACCCAAATTAGTCTCCGATATCGGTCCAGTCCAATATTGATTGAACACCCCCCAGATGCTACCAAGATCACATTGGCTCCGTCCAACGCCGACATCAATCAAGGTGAGAACGTGACCCTGCAGTGTCACGCCTCTCATGATCCCACCATGGACCTGACCTTCACTTGGGCCCTCAATGGGGCTCTGCTGGACCTGGAGGACTCCACGGGGCCGTACCGTCGAGTAGAGGGGGTGAGCGAGCGAGCGAGAGAGAGAGAGAGACGATGCAAAATTCATCCATTCAATGAGAAAAATAATGGAGATGGAAAATAGCTTGTTGCGTGATATCCTTGTTTAATAAACAGTACACGGGAAGATGATGTTCTTCATGTTGCTGTCCCCATGTAGAAGGAAACCATCGGAGACCTGTTCCTCGTCAACGCTCAGCTGAGTCAGGCGGGCACTTACGCGTGTAGCGCTCAAACTGTGGTGGACAGCGCCTCCGCTACAGCCAAACTGGTGGTACGAGGTAAAATGCAACCTGCCTTCTCCTGTCACGTACAAAAATGACCATCGTTCATTGGCAACATTTCTTTTGGCCAAACGGTCAAAGGAATGAAAATGGCTCTTTACAGTACTTTGGCCGCCATGTATGTGTCTTATGTTTGTTTTAGGGCCCCCGGGACCACCCGGCGGTTTACTGGTGAGAAATGTGGCCGAGACGTCGGCCGAGTTGAGGTGGAGTCGCGGCTACGACAACCACAGTCCCATCGGCAATTACGTCATCGTGGGCCGATCTTCGCTGTCGCCCGGGTGGAAGCGCTTGCGGACCGGTGTGGAAAACAAACGACGTTGTCCGTTGACTTGACATTTGGCTGGCTGCATCTAGCCATGGATCCGTCAACCAACTCCTTTCATTTTCAAACCAGAGCCAGTCAACATTGAGGGCAACGCCGAGTCGGCCTATGTGATTGGGCTGGTGCCCTGGACGGATTATGAATTTCAGGTCATCGCTAGCAACATCCTGGGCAGCGGCGAGCCCAGCGCGCCCTCGCATACCATCCGCACGCAGCAGTTAGGTGAGCCGACATCAATCAATGACCCAAGGCAAACGGTGGCAAAATGCCATGTGCTTTGCAGCTCCGTCGGTGGCACCCAGTGGACTCGGGGGTGGAGGAGGAGATCGCCACGAACTTATCATCACATGGACAGTAGGTGGAGACCACGCCACGCCAGGCCAGGCCAGGCCAGGCCAGGCCACACCACACCACACCACACCACACCACACCACACCACACCACACCACGCCATGGGTGGCAAAGCGGGTGGGACTGGCTTTGCCGACCGACCCTGGGTCTTCTTCTGCTTAATTTTCCAGCCCATGGCCAGAGAATACCAGAACGGTGACAGCTTCGGCTACCTCCTGGCGTTCAGGAAGAAAGACACGTCATCACAGTGGACGCAAGCGCGCGTACCTTTTGTGGAGTCGTCGCGCTATGTGTTCTACAACGCCACTCTGACGCCATACAGCCCCTTTGAGGTGAAAATCAAAGCCTTTAACCGCAGGGGCGAAGGTCCCTTCAGCCAAATTGCTGTCGTCCACTCTGCTGAGGAAGGTTGGTTCATTTGGATGGATTTGATCTTTTCACACAAATGGTGTCATTTTAAACAAGGCCCTGCTGACAACAATCCTTACCTTTTGTTTGTGATTGATATTCAAATGAAAACACATGAATGATGTTCGAAGTCATGACCGACAGGGGGCGTCCTAAGGTTCTCTCACCTGTTTATCTGTACAACTCCATGAGCGTGCGGCTCTGTTTTCATATGGAAAAGGAAGGCTTTGTACACGTACACGACAACATTTTCACCTTCTAACAGAACTATATTTCTATCTATGAATCCTTGGTTCACAGAGCCAACAGTTGGACCGCTAAGCATAAATGTCAGTGCGCTGACAGCTTTTGACATCCAAGTGTCATGGGAGCCCGTCCTGCAAGCCAACACCAACGGGATCCTGAGAGGATATGAGGTGACCTCATGCTCGCTTGACTGCCTTTTCTTGAAGATGGATTCTTTTCCCGACCCTCACCTGATCAATGTATATTCCTCTTTGTACTATTGGAGATGAAAAACGTTGCGACAATGTCCGTTTAGATCCGCTACTGGCGCCAGCACGAACGGGAAGCGGCAGCGGATCGAGTGCGCACGGCAGGACTCCAAAGCACAGCCAGGGTGTCCGGACTACGTCCCAGCACTCGCTATCACGTTGCGGTTCTGGCGTATAACAGCGCGGGCACCGGGCCACCCTCGCCGCGATCCACCGTCACCACCAGGAAACCACGTAGGTAGCGGCGAGGGACAACAATGGACAGTCAAAGCTGCAAAAATGGCCTCCTTGCTCAAATGATGCCATAGATAAGGGAAATGCGGCAATCCATCGGGCGGGGCGCGGTCCTTTTCAACTCAAATAGTTTGTCGCTTCTTCCTTCAGCTCCTAACCGGGCCCCAGCAAATGTATCGTGGCGGACGGACGCTTCGTGGGTAATTGTGCGATGGGACCGCGTGAAGGCCATGCACAATGAGTCGGCGGTACTCGGCTACAAAGTGAGTCTTGTTTGCAGACTTTTTTGACATTGGGTCTGGCCATAGTTCACACAAGGCCAAGTGGAGCCTTTATACCTGCTTGCCAATCCTGAAACGGGAAAAAAAGCCACAATGATCTGATGGCAGCAGAAATGTCTCTCTTGTACTTTGAGCTTTGGAGCGCATATAGTACTGTATACTTTGTGCAAGACACTCTTGTTTGATTGGATCATAACAATAAATCTGTCTGTTAGGAGAGGAAGAAAGAAAACCATAGCTAATTATTAATTCCTATTTTATTATTAACAGTTATTTCGCAACTTCAGATTGATCTTTTGTTTTGGGGAGTCATAAAAAGCATGTATCAAAGTTCATCCGAATAAAAGGAATAGGGCTTAGTGTAGATAAAGGGACATTTTCATTTCGGAAATGCTTGTCAAATATTTGAATGGGAGGAAAATCATTTTCAAATCATTTCAAATGGACATCAATGCGACGTTGCGTACGCTTTTGCACAAAGCCACTTTCTTTGGCACACTTGCCGTCAAATGAATAGCAGTCTTAGGAGCTGTGTAACTTGACCAGCTCAGTGGCCTAGTGGTTAGAGTGTCCGCCCTGAGACTGGAAGGTTGTGGGTTGCGGCCGGGTCATACCAAAGACTGTAAAAATGGGACCCGTTGCCTCCCTGCTTGGCACTCAGCATTAAGGCTTGGGATTGTGGGTTAGAAGGAGTGGAGCTCTTTACAAGCCCTAGGCTTCGTCTCCCTCCTTGCACAGTTATTGATATAATAATATGTGCTAAACAATAAACTAAACGAAACTTGCAACGAGTTGGGCTCGACGCTAACCAAACGTGTGACTCGCACAGGTTCTCTACAAGCATGAGGGCCAAAGCGTTTTGAAGGTCTTGGACGTGGCCAAGACGTCAGTCAACCTGCCCCTGCCCAAAGACAAGAACGGATACGTCGTACTGGAACTTCGATCCTGGGGTGAAGGTGGGGACGGACCCGCGCACGAGATCATCGTCTCCCGGGACTCAGGTGAATCATTTTTTCGTCGCCACTTTGCAGACTTTGGATTGAAAACATTTGCGAATCCGGATTCCATTTCGAAACCGCAGCCACGCGTTTGATCTGGAAGTGAAGCGAGCGCACATTTTGTGCTGGATTGCGGGGGTGCTCATCGACTTTGACTCGGCTCTGCAAATGTGCTCTTTTGTTAGAAGTTACGAGGGACTATCAAAGTGAGCTCGATGCGCTGCGTAGGAGCAGTGGTGTGATATTCACTCGTGTCTTTTTCAGGAACCGGCATGATGGTACGGAACAAGGCGAGTGTCTCCGGTCATTCGCTCCACCTGCCGGTTGCCGTGTTTCTTCTCAGCGTTGTGTCAGGCCCAGCTCTTTCATTGATGAACTTCAAGTGAACGCTTCTGATGTCTCCGTTTCATTCGGGTTGGATTGGAACGGGTAGAAAAAAGCCAAACAACAACAAAAATCTGTGTTCAAGTAGTAGGAGGGCGAATGTGTCGTCATGCATTGGTAGCACGCACGTCTCAAAGCAGCGGGAGAGTTCTCACCTTCCGACACCTTGGGGTGTCAGCATGTGTTAGAAAAGGTTTAGCGTTTGGGTAGCAGCACAGCATTCAAAAGGCATTAGTTGTGTCATTGTAAATGTAAACATTGTTGAAAATGAGTTGCAATTCCACAGAATTGTGGATCACCACCACAGCTTGGCTTCACGGGATCTTTTCCTAAGAGTCCAACTGTTTATGACTACAGAGCCGCTTTTCTTTCATGTCCGCCTGTTTTTTTTCCTTGAGGTCACAGAAGCATGAGGGTCATCTTGCCGTATCAATTGGGCAAGGCAATTCCAAAATGCTCTCATGAAATCATTTTGTGAAGCCTCTTAAAGCTGCCTGCATCAAAGTCACCATCCGCCGGCCGCCATGTGTAATTATTCATGTATGTCACTAGTCAGATGAAAAAAGTATCAAGAATGATTGATTGACTGGTTTGTTTGTTTGTTTGTTTGTTTGTTTGTTTTGGGGTGCATGGAGCTGTCCAAGACAATCTGTTGTATTTTTCCTTAATGGTCCCTATTGTTTGAGGAGCATTTTAAAAACGCTAGTGTCATGCCTTTTCTTTTACTGCATCTGCTTTTATGATCCCTACAGCGATGACGCCGTTAACAATGTCATTTATCCCCCCTCATTGTAATCCTGTCAGCTTCTATCAGCTCTTATGTAAAACTTTGTCACATTTATTACACTAGACGGGAAAAGTCAAGTGCAGTGACTATTTGGAACTTTCTCTGATAATCCAACTCCAATTCATCTTTGATACACGATAGCGGACCACGGCAGATTTGCCCATTTTTTAAAAAGATCTTTTTAATCTTTCAAACATGACGGTGTGGTACGGCGAATGTGTCGGTCGGTGCGGTGCGCACGTCGTTTCAAAATGCGTTCTTGTAAATGATAAGGATGATGTCATCCATCCATTGAGGGTCGTAGGCAGCTGACAAAAGGAGCTGGACGTATGGACATTTAAAGGTCTTCATTTGGCCCAACACACAACACCACACACACACACACGCCAGAACTGCTGACTGGCTCAAACATGAATGTTGCAAATGCGTGCGTGCTTAAAGACATCATTTCCCAATGCCTTCCTTTAGTATGGTAGTATTTCCATTTACTGGTAGCTAGGTTTGACAAGCAAGCAAGCAAGCAAGCCGTAGAAAAAGATGAAATTGCAATAATGTTGCCTTTCAGCTTTTTTCAAAAAGATGATGAAAAATGTGAAGGCGGCTTGAAATTGTTTCAATATGATGAAATAAACATGCTGTGATTGTATGACTCTACTTGCGTGCCTTTTATGAGTCCTTCTTCATCTTAAATGATATCCCTTGAAATGGGAGCTGCCATCATCAATCATTTGGATTTCCTGGACGCAAATACCATGAGTGATTAAGCCTTTGTCTGACCTTGAGGCGCGCTGGCTGGCTGGCTGGCTGGCTGGCTGGCTGGCTGGCTGGCGGCTGGGCCGATACATATTGGTTCGAAAAGACGCCCACCGGGCTTTATCATTTGCACTTTGACACCATCCATTTTGGAGCAAGATATAAATTTGAGCCAAGCTGCCAAACTCGGTAGTGGTTCTTCAGATCCTCTCTAGAAGGTAAGGAAGAGTTGGTGGTATCTCAACTTGAACGTGTATATATATGTTATTCAAGGACTGTCAAGTACATTTTCTCCAGCTTCAATCTGTTTTGTTTACTCTTCTTTGATTTGGATGATTGTTTTCTTCCCTTTCATTTGTCATTGCAGTTGTCTGGCGGATTGGCTGCGCAAACGACGACACCATGGCAAAGCTCCTTCCAGGTAAATATGTTCATTTCTTTTGGTTCGAATTCAAAAGTCATGCTATCATGAGTCAAGAAATGGGCCTTGTTTTGTTTGTTAGTGTATCATGAAAAGATACTTTTCACATATGAATCCATCCTGCTTGCTTTTGTTTCTGCAGCTCTGGGTCTTCTCCTAGTTCTGCACATAGGTAAGGAAACAAGCAAGCAATTTGCACCAATGAATATTTCTTTCACCTTGTCAATGTAACTTCCAAACATAGTTTTGTCCTTGGCTAAAGCTGAAATGCTCCGTCGACAATAACCGCTAGGGTTTCCATTTGCATTTATTTCAATGAAAAGCTCAACTCTCGATTGCCTTCTGCCTTCCTTTCCTCAGCTACTTCCAGTAAGCTGGTGTGTCACATGACCAACTGGGCTCAGTATAGGCCCGGCCAAGGCAAGTTCACCTCAGACAACGTCGACCCTTTCCTGTGCACACACGTCATCTACGCACTGGCCACCATCAACAACTTCAACCAAATCGTTCCCATCGAGTGGAACGACGATCAGCAGTACGCCACCCTCAACGACCTCAAAAACATGTGAGCGAGCGACACCTTTCACGCTCTGTTGTCCGTCTACTCGTGTCGAGCATCCGCTTGGCTCCTTTGAATCCCTGAAGACGTTGCTCTCATCTCTTAGCAATCCGGCTTTGAAGACCCTGCTGTCGGTCGGCGGCACGGTCAACGGCATGAGCCCGTAAGTGGAAGGAAGGCGTGATCCAAAAAGGTTCCCGTCGCGGGCTCACGCTTGTCTCTGCCAGATTCATCGGCACGGTCGCCAGGCCAGAGAGTCGCGCCGCCTTCATCCGGTCTGCCATCAGCTACCTGCGAAGCCATAACTTTGATGGGCTCAATTTGGCTTGGGAATATCCGGCACACAACGGCAGCCCGCTGCAGGACAAGCAGAGGTTCACTTTGCTGGTCAAGGTTTGAAGAGCCCTTTTTTCTCATCTCGTGCGACAAACAACGGCCAAACCATAGCTGTGCACTTCACTGATTTGCTCTGCTCTGCCGCGCTGTGTAGGAGTTGGTTGCGGCTTTCGAGAACGATGCCAGGGATTCCAAGAAGACTCAGCTTCTGCTGTCAGCCAATGTCGCTTCCATCCGCGCCACCGTTGACAGAGCTTACGAGGTCAACCTGATTGCACCGTAAGTTGGAGGCAGCACGCTCCGCTCCTCTTGTTTGACTACTGGGTAACGCTTCAAAGCCACAAAGGTCGTAGTCATTCCAGGCAGTCGTAGCAATAATAAGAGAAACCCACAGACATCTGGACTTCATCAACCTGATGACCTACGATTTCCACGGACACTGGGAGGCAGAGACGGGACACAACAGCCCTCTGTACCAAAGTTCTGGCGACTCGGGCTCCCACATGCATCACAATGTCGTAAGTAACAAACGCAAGTGGGCATGCACGGCCTTTATTCTTGCGACCCTCATTTGAAAAAATCATTTGTCCAGAACTCCTCCGTGTCCCATTGGCTGGACTCGGGAGCACCGTCCGAGAAGCTGCTTCTGGGCTTGCCTTCGTACGGAAGAACCTACCGCCTTCGCACCGCCGCTACTGGCCTTGGAGCGCCGACAAACGGACCGGCTGAAGGCGGACCGTACACTCGCACTGCTGGTTTCTGGGCTTTCTATGAGGTGAAAATATGTTGGGGGGTTTTTTTTTTTGGAAAGCAAAATATTTCACACGTCATTCGGAGCCGTTTGTAATAAAGATTCAAGTTGTGGGACGATGTATGCAACAAGGAGCGAGCTGATGCTTGGATGGTTGGATTCGTCTTTGTCAGGTGTGCGACTTCCTCTCCGGCGCTTCTGCTGAATGGATCGACGAACAGAGTGTTCCGTACGCCACCTCCGGCGGTTCTTGGGTCGGCTATGATGACCATCGCAGCTTTTCATCAAAGGTAACCACGGCATTGTGAGGGAGCTGGAAACGTCTTGGTGTCATCTTGACGCCGATCCTATTTTAGGTGGAGTGGATGACATCCAGGAACCTGGGAGGCGCTCACGTGTGGACTCTGGACATGGACGACTTTTCCGGGGCCTTCTGTTCGGCCGGCTCCTATCCGCTGATCAACCACCTCAGACTGTCCATGGGTGACTCTTGAGACGTTTGTTTTCCACTCACAGAGAACGAGTTGTCGTTTACGTACGTGTGCGTGACTTTACAGGCTTCCCCCCTAAGCCGAGCACCACCCCGGCGCCGACCACCACCAGGGACCCCATCCTGAGTTTCTGTCACGGCCGCCCCGACGGACTGTACGAAAACCCGGCTGATGCCAGCACCTATTTCCAGTGCTTCCGAGGAAACACCTACCTCCACCGTTGCCAGCCTGGTCTCATTTACTGGGACTCCTGCAAGTGCTGCAACTGGCCTTGAAACACAACGCTTCCAATGGAGTGGGAGAACGTTTGCAATATGAAGTAAACGCAAAGTTATACATCGACCTGTCGTGGACTCCTTCCTTCCTTCCTTCCTTCATTCATTCGTTCCTTCCTTCCTTCATTCGTTCCTTCCTTCATCTTCATCATCATCCAAGCCCTTATGAGGCTCGCAGACTTTTGCGCAGTAAGCCGGCTCCAAACGCGCAACTCCCTGGCTCGCTCTCGTTTTTAACTCTGCAGGGTGTAATAACGGATCGTTTCAAACTTCCTTTCTGGTCGGTCCAAGATGTTGCTCTGTGCAAAGAGGGAAATCCCCAAAGAAATATTTAGAAAACTTTTTACCGCTACGATCAAATTGCCCATGTACCGCATGTAGTGCAATCCGCTCGCATTCATGCACACACCAAAACGGGTGCTAAACAAAAACATGTGAACTGGCGTGCGTGCCTGCCTACCTACGGTAAACAAGAAAGCTCCATTCAAATAGAACCAAGCGCGCGCGTTCTTGCCAAGGTGACACTGCCGCAGCAGAGATTGATTTTCAGACTTGAACATCGACTATCACAAACTATGGAAGGACCCACTCAACTATAGAGCGTTGGCGCCCTCTGCGGGAACTCTGTTGTACTGCAACCCCACTTCTTGCTATGTCTTTCGACCTCAACTTGTGAAACTAATGGCCCGCCCATCTGCTGTTCCCCACTACACCTGGAAACCGTCAAACAACTCAAAGCACGGGTTTAAGTATCTTTGCAAAATCACATCACGTCTCATTAGACTTGCTGATGATCTTCTCTAGTCACCAAAGGTGTGTTGTCGTCTGGCTTATTCTTCAAAAACGCAGACGAAGCGGGAGAGTGGGTGTGTTAACTGTAGTCTTGAATCGCTCACCGCCACGGAGCGGCGCTCCTGAGCAAGTGCAACATCAGTGTGGCATGCTGGGTAGTGTAGTTTCTGTTATATGCTCATAACAACACCAAAGGGATCGTAATGGTCCATCTAAAATGGAAGGAAACGCAACATGCAGTAAGTTAGTAGACCTTTGGAAAACATGTTTGTCACGACTCGCCCCTCCTGTGTGCTCATGTCCGTGGTTTCTGTCTGTGTGCTCGCCCCTCCCCTCCTGTGTGCTCCTGATTAGTGTGATCATTCCCACCCGCCTCTTGTTACCTGTCTTGTATTTAAGTCCTGTCTGTGTGTTACTTCCTGTCGGATCATTGTGTGTTAATGTCACCCTGTGGTGTGCAAGGACTGGAGTCGGAGGCGGAGTGGTAAATGACGGTGCCAACGGCAGTTGTTTTAATGACATTTATAATTAACTTCTCGCAACCACGGGCCGACTCTTTTTCCCCTCGAGATCCTAACGCACACTCCTCAAACAGGAAAACTCCCACACGTGTAAAACATCCCACCGGAACTCGGCAACGTGAACTTAGGTTCCGGGTGAATTATGTCAACCCACTACAACCCTGTCTTTTTCGGTCATTCTTGTCGTTAGGTTTTGTCAGTGAGTTATGTCAGTGAGTTATGTCGGTGAGTTATGTCAGTGAGTTATGTCAGTTTACCGAGTCTGTATTTTGAGTTCCGCCAATAAACCGAGCTGGTCCAAGCTTGGTCGCCCTGCTCCATTTCCACACTCCGAACCCTGGCACATGTTGGCGTCTAGATGTTCACATAGACGACCAGCAGCCGACGCGGAGCCTCAACTCTTGTAGTTTGAACGTCAGCTTTTGCGTGGAAAACATACATCACAAGATGCAGGTCAAACGTACGCGGCTTTTTCCTTGATTAACGTTTGATCGACAGCCAAGTGGCAGACTTTGTTGATATTCTTCTGCGATGGATGGATGTGGATGGATGGACAGATATGAGCAACAAACAAACTCGCGGAGCTCGTGTCGAAAAGATGCTCCTGCGGAGAGCTTCCAAATGTTTGCAATACTCACTCCAAACAGTTCGTAGTGCTTGCTGCACAGTGAACTCCCTGGCGTATACCTACGTATGGTAACGGAGAAAGCTCAATTCAAATAGAAGCAAGTGCGCGCGTTCTTGCCAAGCTTCCTTGTTTTGACTTGACACTGGCGCGGCGCAGCGCAGCGCAGCACATATTGACTTGAATCTTTTTTCCTTTCAGCAATTCCAAGATCTCATTACTGTACCATCGGAGTGCTCTCGGTTCCCGCCCCAGAAGGCAGCACTTTTTAGAAAATTTGGAAGGTATGTCTCTCATGTCATGAGTAGAAAACAAAAAGTGGTTTGAAGAGACCGTTTTAATAATAGGCTGGCTTGCACACCTCGATTGATTGGGTCATCGTTGCCCAGTCTAGTTGTCAGTCTAATTCGATTGTTGTTGCCACTTGCGTATGCAATAGCTGCTGCGTCAGATATTTTGATTTGAAGCGCTCTATTTTCCGTCTACATGTCAAATACACCACAATGATAAAGTTGACTATTCAAAAACTCTCTTTATCCCAGTGCTTCTCAATTGTTTTCTGTTACGCCCCCCCCCCCAGCAAGAAGAAAACTATTCGCCCCCCCACCGTGACTATCCTAACTTGTCTTGTAAGTCGTAAAATGTTGCACTGTCGCAAACGTGACAGAAGTAACAATGAGAGCGCCACTGCCGCCTGCTGTAGTAGATGCGGAATTACACTTTATTCTAGTACTGCCAAAAAAAAGCCTGTTCCCCAGGGTCACACGCGCCCCCCCAGGTATAGCACCGCGCCCCCCTGCGTGGGCTTGTAGCGCTTTAACTACAGAACTCTAACTCTCTTCTAAGTTGCTGCAATACTTTGTCATCTGTCATTATTGAAAAGACAGTGGAGCCGACCGCGCCGGTCGCATTATTGTGACAGAGCCATCGCTGAAATTTAGGGAATATTTCTAAAGTACTGATGTAATTTCCTCGCATTATTGTGACAGAGCCATCGCTGAAATTTAGAAAATATTTCTAAAGTACTGATGTAATTTCCAGAATTTAAGTGGACATCAGTGCGCAGGGAGCTTCATTTTGTCCGATCGCGCAACCGCGGCGCGCCGGGCGCTCAGTGTCGCATTGCTTTTAGGCGAGTCTTTGTGTTTTAGGATGGCTTTACTGCTCCCCCTTGCTTCCTTTGGAGGCATGATTAGAGTTGATGCAATCCTCAGAGTAACGAGAACCTAATAACGAACGGAGTCAGTTGGCGTGCGGGTCCTCTCGGCTCATCTCGCGAGGTTCGACAACCGAATTTCGTCCGACATCCGAAGGAAAGAAATCTCGAATTTTTTGTTCGAATACCGATTTGTTCGAGAACCGGGACGTTCGAAAACCGAGGCTCCGCTGTACAACATTCATGATCCCTTTTCCCATTCAACATTTGTTATCTCTCGTTATCTCGTTGATAACATTTTACATAATATAACATAGGCATTTTCTTTTTACTTTGAACATTGACTGCACACAGGAACATTGAACAATGACCCTTCAAGTGCTGACGCTTAGGCCGCCGCCGCCGCCGCCACCGCCGGGGGGGATGCTCGTCCGGAAGCTGTCACATAACATGCGTCCCTAGTGAGTGGGACGCTACAGCTATATCGTTGAGTTGTGTACCACCCATCTTCTAACGTGTGTCTAACGCAATGGCCTCCCTCCGTCCCTCCCTCACACATGCGCACCATTCGTTCCCAAGGAATCCCTGGTCTGCGTTAATGACCTAAGACCTCGCTCGGTGTTGACGCCTGCTCTACGACCTTTCCTTTCTTTCCTCCCTTATTCTCTCTTGGCAGCTAACGACACATTTTGGCCCGCTTGCAGGGGTGTTAGCGGACGGGCCCGCTCGCTGAAGTCACGTTGTCGCTTCTCCTCGGACAGTCTCTGTTTGGTTCCGAAATGCGCCATGTTTGGCCGTCGGAGGAGTAGGGCCGCTGGGTGCTGTGGCAGACAAATACCATCTTCAAACTAGCTGTGACTGGACTGAATGTACTGCTGAAGTTCTTAAGAGGAAAGCTCAATCTTATAAGTAGACTATAACATGGTCTTTTTATTGTTGTTCATGGTTCAATTAAAGTCCTACGTTAAAAATGCTGAAGCGGCAATATTGGTGAAAGGAAAAAATGAAGTCACTGGCAATACATCTAATCAGTGCAATAAAATGAACGATGAGGCTAATGGATTACAGACACTAGTTGTTTTTCTGTCACCTACGTTACATAACACATGATGCTCACTGAACTTCAATGTAGATTATCTGGAGTGCAGAGTTAGAGATGTATATCTGGTCAATAATTGTCAAGGTGTTTTTCAAACTTGCATTTTCTTATCAAAATATGTCTTAATATTAATGACTTTTACAACCTGTGCTCCACTTCCTTTGTGTGTATAAAAGAGCGGCTTCGCTGCTGCTCTTTGGGTGTCTCATCCGGTCCCACGCTGAGTGAGTTTAGCAGGCAAACCAATCTCTGGTTTTCTTTTTTTCCTGGATTCTGGTGAATAACAGGCTTTCGATTCTTTTACAGTAACCCAGTCGTCACCTCGTGCTGAATAAAGCAGCAAATCAAGATGACCAGGCTTACCATACTTGCAGGTATCCCGATGATCAGATCTGTGTCAAGTGCCACATCTCTGTATGTTCACCATTGTAACTACGTATGTCTCTATGTTCATAGGCTTGTGTCTGATGCTATGCCAGCTGGGTAAGCACTTTGCTTGGTCTTCTTCTATGCTGTGAAATCCTTCCCATTCAACTCTGTGTGTGTTTGTTGTTTAATTCCACGTAGGATGTGCCACCAAAATGGTGTGTTACTTCACAAACTGGTCCCAGTATAGACCCGGTCAGGGGAAATACATGCCGCAAGATGTGGACCCCTACCTGTGTACCACCCTTATCTACGCCTTCTCCATCATCAACTCCAACAATGAACTGGTTACGTACGAGTGGAATGATGACATTCTGTACAAATCTTTCAACAACCTGAAGACCAAGTAAGTGCAGTGTTGAAACTGCAAAGTCACTCAAAGCCGCTTTCCATGCATTGTTAGTGACTATGTACGATTGTGATGACTCACTCACTACCTTGCTATCTGCAGGAACCCTCATCTTAAGACTCTCTTGGCCGTCGGCGGATGGAACTTTGGTTCACGACAGTGAGTAGTAACGTTTGAACCTTGACTGATAAGATGCGGGCTTGGCGGCCCATATCGTGGTACCAACGGCAAACGGTGTCGTGCGTTGAGTCATTTTTTGACTGAAGTAGTGTTTAGTACAAATCACTGACCAATCTAATCTCAATTTCAACATATGATTGTAGACGTTGTGAGTCGTCAATTTTGGCCAAAAGAAGTATTTAGTACAAATCATTGACGAATGTTGTCATCTCAATTTCAAAATCTCAAGATAGGATTGTCGACGTTGTGAGTCGTCATTTTTTGCCAAAAGTAGTATTTAGTACAAATCATTGACGAATGTTGTCATGTCAATTTCAAGATTTGCGTGGCCGAAATGTTCGACACATCTCTCGAATCAACGGTGACATCTCTTCAGGTTTTCCATCATGGTGTCCACAGCAGCCAACCGTCAGAAATTCATTCAATCTTCAATCAAGTTCCTGAGGACTCACGGTTTCGACGGTCTGGATTTGGACTGGGAATACCCCGGAGCTCGCGGGAGCCCCCCAGAGGACAAGCAGAGGTTCACTTTGCTCTGCAGGGTATGGGCATAGGCCACGCCACACCTTTTCCTTCACTTTTTGATCATACGGATCCGGTGGCTTCGACGTCCTATACCTAATGTATACGTAACGTCTGAGCGTTCCTTCTTTCAGGAACTTGTTCAAGCCTATGCTGCAGAGGCCAAGAGCACGGGTAACGCTCAGCTCATGCTGACTGCTGCGGTGTCTGCTGGAAAGGGGACTATTGATGGGGGATACGAGATTGCTGAGATTGCCAAGTAAGTGCATTGGCGTTCCGCTTGCAAAACTCCATCCGACGTGAGCCTCGTTCTGTTTGACTAAGGGAATTGGACTTCATCAATGTGATGACCTATGACTTCCACGGAACTTGGGAGCAGTTCACTGGTCACAACAGCCCTCTGTTCCGTGGCTCAAAGGACTTTGGAGATCTCATCTACTTTAACACCGTAAGCCACAGTAAATTGACCAGTGGCGCTAGTACACTCTTCAAAACGCTCCATCCATTAGGACTACGCCATGAAGTATTGGCGAGACAACGGCACCCCTGTGGAGAAACTGAGGATGGGTTTTGCCGCCTACGGTCGTACTTTCCGTCTGACGTCGGCAGACACTGGAGTCGGAGCCCCGGCGAGCGGACCTGCGTCGGCTGGTCCGTTCACACGTGAAGCTGGATTCTGGGCCTACTATGAGGTACCGTGAACCACATGCGACATTTACAAAAGTGCCAGTTGAATTGAATACAACAGCAGCGTAGAAGCTCACTTTCTTGTTTTGTCTGTGGTTCAGATTTGTGGTTTTATCAAGGACACTACCATTCAATGGATCGAAGACCAGAAGGTTCCCTACGCCACTAAGAACAACGAGTGGGTGGGATTTGACACCAGGGAAAGCTACGAGAACAAAGTAGGTTGCCATTAGGCTGGAGGCTGTTGCTCTGATGAACTCACACCACTCTTAGGAGTCTCGGAGTCGTTACTGACTGTGCAATAACATCCTGCGCTCCACACCTTTTTTTAATTTGTCTACACTGTTTGTACTATGTGTCCTCTCTGGTCATCCTGGATAAGGGACCTTCCCATCTGTGGTCTCTTCTCAAGGTTTCCCAGTTCCCCTAGCTGGAGTTTTGAGTTCTTCCTTGCCCTCTTGGGAGTTTAAGATCAGGGGATGTTTGAGAATATTTGCCATTTTTCACATCACGTCCCGAGTGTTGTTAGTCACCTAAATGTTGAACAGAGGCTGTGATTTACCAAAGTCAAATTCCTTCTTTGGCACGCTCAAACATGGTGAATAAAAACTCTTGAATCTTGAATTTGCTGGAGAACCTTTGACCTACCTGCCTGCCTGCCCATCCGACCTGTTTCTATCTCCGTCCGTCCCACTAGGTGCGTTACCTACAGGAGCAGAAGTATGGCGGTGCTTTCGTGTGGGCCCTGGACTTGGATGACTTTGCTGGACGATTCTGCGGAGCCGGCAACCATCCTCTTCTGTCTCATCTACGGAAACTTCTCAATATTGGTAAATGGAAACGCTGACGCTGCCAGGATCAAGTCAATCCAAAATGTTTCACTTCAATCACTAATTATCTCTTGCTGTACCATTCAGAGTTGCCCCCACTCCCTCCTACCACCACCCCCAAACCTGGTGCTAGCACCGCTTCTCCACCCACTACCGCTGCAACCACCACCACCACCACCACCCATGCCCCAGGGTCCGGCTTCTGTAACGGCAAACCCGATGGCCTGTACCCCAACCCTGACGACAGAAACAGCTTCTACATGTGCGCAGGTGGCATCACCCATGTGAGGAATTGTGGAACTGGATCTGTCTACGATGATGGCTGCAAGTGCTGTGTCTGGCCATGAGCAATGACCATGAGCAATGACTAATGTATATAACAACTGATGCAAACACCTATTAAACAGACTTATCCCGCATCTATTGTCTTTCAACATTTAAATATGAATATTGTTTTAGTATGACCAATGGGGATGACTTTATCGCCTTGAGATGTTCCGGTCCATGGTAGCAAAACACACACACACACATCTTATATATATATATATATATATATATATATATATATATATATATATATATATATATATATATATATATATATATATATATATATATATATATATATATATATATATATATATATATATATATATATATATATATATATATATATATATATATATATATATATATATATATATATATATATATATATATATATATATATATATATATATATAATTTAATACTTGAATAAACCAATGTAAGACTGATTATTGAGATTACTGTAGGAGTCAAATTTGGACGTCAACAATACAATTCCGGACAGCAAGCCCCACCCATCCTGAAACTACGAAGGCATTCTTTCATTTTGCACAAAATGAACTGGCTTTTTAATGATTCGAGTACACATTTCATAACAACACTTGCATGCATTCCCCATCAATACATTAATGATATTGTTAGTGTTCTCGAGATTCGTTTTATTTTCGGCACTTTTGTTTCTCCGTAGTCGAACGCAACAAAAGCTACGTGTATCGGGAAATGTAGTTTTACTGCGGGTTGACATCAACGAGTAGACCGTTGACAACAATAACGCTGACTTCATTTCCCACAATGCATGTGACTCCGCACTGTTTAGCGGACGTCGGTGACGTGTTCACACGTGATCGTGGTCCACATCCGCTTGCTTCAGTGGGCTATAAGAGACGTCGACATTTTTACTTCCAGTTTACGAATTTGTCGTTCTTAGACCCTACATTGTTTTCGTCAACTATGGAACCGCATTGGCATGAAATGAAATCATCATCTTCTGTCGACTGAACTAAGTTAAAAGTCACATTGACCAGTATTGCGGTTCAATTTGGACCTTTTTCCTCGAGATGTATACTTTGTTGTCTGGATTCTATAAATACATGTTTCAGAAGGATGAATACTGCATTCTAATTCTTGGATTGGATAACGCCGGGAAAACGGTATGTTCAGCCTCATCTGTAGGAGGTGCTGTCAAGTCAAGTTGATTTGTATAGCCCTAAATCACAAGCAGTCTCAAAGGGCTTCACATAGACAGAAATTGACAATTATTCTCAAAGCATCCCCTGATCTTAAGCTCCCAGCTGTCGTTGTTGGGATCGCCGTTCGGTTGTTCACGGATGTGAATTTTGTCATTAGAACTTTTGAAGTTACCTGAGTGAAGTTGAGGCCTACAATCCAATGTTTTTGATTTCTTTATATGACGACAAACGAGCCAACTGGTTTCGCTCTCTTATCTATGCTTGTCCTTGTCAACGGTCGACAGTTTAATCATGTATTTGATATTGTTTATGTGTGCTATACATGTCGGCGGTCAAGCCAGCCGTCTTTCATTTTGTCGTGGTCAAGTCAGCCGCTCTAGAAAGAAACCTGTGATAGGTGTTTTCAAAACATTTGAAGCATTGGAATGAAATTGTTAGAGGTGTGCCCCATGTGGGACGATCATCCTGCACAGTTTGGGGGTCAATAGGTCACTATAACGCTGATATTTCTTTACCGTAATAAATTTGTTCCAAATAGTTGAAGCATTGAAGTGGAATTCTAAGAGGTGTGTACCTCAAACAGCCCATGTGGGAGTATCATCCTTCACAGTTCCACATCCTTCATTGGAGCGACCGGTTGACGCCAAACAACCGAGTTCAGTGTCTTGCATCAAGGAGCGGAGGAGCGAACCACCGACCTCCCGCTTGGAAGGACAATATGGTTTTGCTACATAGCCACTGAACAATTGGTTGTTTTATGGTAATGATCAAATATAATGAATGTCATTGTTTAACTTATGTGTGATAACTGTGTGTTTATAGACCTTTTTGGAACAAACCAAAACAAAGTTCAGCAAGAACTATAAGGGAATGAATTTGTCCAAGATTACAAGTACAGTTGGACTCAACAGTAAGTGTGTGTCCCATGTTTGTATATGTTGATACTATAGTTGCTGCTCCATTATTGGTCTCGATTTGAATCTTTTACAGTTGGAACTATTGATGTGGGCAAAGCGCGTCTAATGTTCTGGGATCTGGGAGGCCAAGAGGAACTTCAGTCTCTTTGGGACAAAGTAAGTAGCTTCTCGCAATGACAACCAATTGTGTCTACTACGTCAAAAGCAGCATTTTAAGAGAGTTGCTGCAAATTAAATCTCGACAGGTCAGAATGTTTAAAAACAATACATTAGGGCTAGAAACAATCGCACCTCCTTCGGGTGGCATCCGTCATTCTTCTTCAAAGAACAAAAGAGTTGAGAACGTTGCGCGAGAGAGATATTCCTAGCCATTCAACAATGTTTGTTTTTCCATTTAGTACTATGCAGAGTCCCACGGAGTTATCTATGTGATCGACTCAACTGATGAAGAACGACTTTCGGAATCAAAGGAAGCCTTTGGTAAGTCACCCTACACACTGGAGTCGAGTTGTGGACCAAGCTACGCTAATTGCTAAGCTAACCTAAGATTGACACAGCATTTCGCTGCGCAATGAACTAATTTACGCATTGAATTGTATTTGTCTCTTTGTGAATTGTGATGGTTCCTTTTTCACCTGATTGCAGAGAAAATGATAAGCAGCGATGTGTTGGAAGGTGTCCCGCTCCTGGTTCTGGCCAACAAACAGGACGTACTGGTACTGTCGAGTTCTCGTCCGATAAATGCATCCATTCGTCCGTCCGTCCGTCCGTCCGTCCGTCCGTCCGTCCGTCCATCCCCATTTTCTTCCCTGTGGTTATTTGCAAAATGTTCGAATGTGGGGTTCAAATGCTTCAATTCCAATGTAGAGTGGATGTTGCCAGAATCTTCCCCAAGTTACTCGACACAGTTTGGTTGCATCACCTTTTGTGTCTGCTCTTTCATCAGAACTGTTTGTCCGTACCAGATATTAAAACAGCCTTCAGTGACTGTGCACCCAAGATTGGCAAGCGAGATTGTTTGGTCCAACCATGCACTGCCTTGTCAGGGTGAGTAGACCGCTCGAGTAATGCCACTGAGAACACGATGGTAGCTCAATTCTATTTCCATCTCTGATGCAGGGATGGAGTCAACGAAGGCATCGAATGGATGGTGAAGTGTGTGATCAGGAACATTCACAGGCCCCCCAGACAGAAGGACATCACATAGAAGGCAATCAAAGGCCTTTCCTGTCATTTTGGACTCTTCATCTCGAATATTAGAGCTGAAATTCCACCCTGTCTGCTCTGACTGTGTGTGACCAACTTGACTCTTTTCAGGGAGTCGCTGATGGCGTAGGGGTACACTTGCGTGTCTTGTGTGCGCCGACATCGTGAGTTCGATACCCACATATGACGGTGTGAGTGACGGTGTAAATGTGTGTATGAACTATGAATGACCCCCGCCAGAAAAAAAAGCTTGACTTTTTTCTGCTTTCGGAATGACAGTCAAGAGTGTCTCTCGCTGATATTAAACGGTTATCTTTCCTCACATTTGTAAAGATTGTCAACTTCATATGACTTTTGTAAGCGTCAACATTCCCCATTGGATAACGTTTAATGATCAATCAGTTCGATGCCAGCAATGAAATCGCGCAAGCGACCTCACAGTGGAGGTCTGCAGTCAGGAATGCTTTTATTTTGAAACGAACCGCGCGCATATCCTGTCCCGCCACAGTGGTGACTCCAGCGGAAGCGATCTCACAGTGGCGGCTTTATTTTGATATGAACCGCGTGCATATCAAAATGTGGCATTAAGTTTTAACTTGGATGCCCACAACATGTCTACTTCTAATTGAATACCACAACAATGGAAAATAAATACATATTTAAGCATCGACTGAACAAGTGTTTTTCAGAAGATGAATGCATAGTTATCAAAGAGAATGTATTCAGTCTGTGAAAAATGAACAAAAATGTGTGGTGAAGGTACTCTAGAGTATATCTAGTAGATTTACATCATTGAATAAATCGCGACGCCGATATGGCTTAGTATTTAGAAGTACGCGTCCGTCAGCTGACCTCAAACAGCGAGCTTTTATTTTGATAGGCGCGAAAGTGTATGCCTACATATCGCGATGCCTTGACGAACATTTCCTGTCCACTGTGCCACACATCTCGTTTCTTTCATGTCACGGCCGTTCAGAAGACGAATAAGTCGTGGCATTAATACTGCTGCGTTGCCGGCGAAAGCATGTGGACACATTCCTTTGTTCAGTTTGAATCATTGGATCCACGATGAGCGCACTTGGCGACAACTGGCGGAGACGCACGAGGAGCTCGCGAGCCAGCAACAAGCTAACAGGAGAAGGAGCTGACGAGTCCGCCGTGCTACGATGCCTGAGCGAGGCCAACGCAGGAGAGGATCATGAGATGGCGGATGATATCGGCTTCTTGAAGCAAGACGACTTGGATAGGAAGGTCATGGCCCCGCGCTACAGCCTGCTCCGTGAAATCGGCAGGGGCACATATGGTGTCGTGTACGAAGCGGTGGCCCGGAGGTCTGGTGCTAGGGTCGCCGTCAAGAAGCTCCGGTGCGACGCACCGGAAAACGTCGAACTCGCCCTCCAGGAGTTCTGGGCGCTAACAAGTTTGGAGAAACGCCACCAAAATGTTGTCCAATTAGAAGAGTGTGTGCTGCAAAGAAACGGAATGGCCCAAAAGATGAGCCACGGCAACAAACGGTCCAAACAGTATCTGCGGCTTGTGGAAACGTCTCTCAAAGGTACAAATCGTCATTTTTCTTTCCCAACGGCTGGCTGTGCCAAGTCACCCACTTCTTGAAGGGGGGGGGGGGGGGGGGGTACAGTGCTAGCTAGTGCTGGCTAGTGCTAGCTAGTGCTGTCAAGTCCAGTAAGCTTGAGCGACGCGACGGACACTGCGTCTTCTCTCCGGGAGCGTAACTTAACGTGCCGTGGTGTCGCCGCCGCCATGACACGGCTGTCTTTATGGTGGGGAAGGGCCACTCTGTGTTTTCATGACACATGCCAGCCGTATGGAGAGTAGCAGTGTTGGGCCAATCGTCACTTACATGTCATTCATTCGTCACTTACATGTCATTCATTACTAGGGAAAGACTTGACTTGTTCCAAAAAGTCCAATGATGAATTGCCGTTTTTGTGCAGTCGCATAGACCGGTACTTGGTTAAACAACAATGTACTACGATGTGTTGTGTACGCGACAGGTGAGCGAGTGCTGACGCCTCCAGAGGAGCCATGTTACTTGTGGTTCGTCATGGAGTTCTGCGAAGGAGGTGACCTCAACCAGTTCATTCTGTCTCGACGCCCCAACTCGCAAACCAACAACAGCTTCATGTTACAGCTCACCAGCGCTGTGGCATTCTTACACGAGAACAAGATCGTACACAGAGACCTGAAACCGGACAACATCCTCATCTCGGAGCGGTCGGGGACCCCCGTCCTCAAAGTTGCCGATTTTGGCCTGAGCAAGGTTTGCGCCGGTTTGGCCAATAGCAAGGAGAGCAAAGAAGTTGAGGACAAAAGCAAGAGCGTCGTCAACGTCAACAAGTTTTGGTTGTCGTCGGCGTGCGGCTCGGACTTCTACATGGCCCCCGAAGTGTGGGAGGGCCACTACACGGCCAAGGCTGACATCTTTGCTCTGGGCATCATCATTTGGGCCATGTTGGAAAGAATTACTTTTATCGACGCCGAGTCCAAGCGAGAGCTCCTGGGAACGTACGTGAGACGAGGAGCTGACATTGTGCCCGTGGGCGAGGCGCTGTTGGGAAATCCAAAGATGGTGCTCAATATCCCCCAGAAGCACAGGTCGTGCATGTCTGACGGCGTGCGGAAGCTACTGTTGGACATGCTGGCCGTTAACCCTCAGGACCGGCCCGACGCTTTCCAGCTCCGGACCAGAATGGACCGGCTTACGTGTCCTACGTGATGAATCATCTTGCAGGTAAAGCTCTTGCCGTCTCTCTGACGTATTTCAGAAGACGAAACAAACAAACAAACAAAAAGACGCCTCAGCAACCACGATTTAAAACAAACCAAAATGTTCTTGTGTGTCTGCAGACATTACCTGGCTGGAGCTGCTACTTCACTGAAATGTCCCTGTTGTATGTGACCAGTGTGAAGTTGAAGGACGAAAGCCACTTGTGATCTTAACATCAATAACTAATCCCCGAATGACCTTTTTTGATTGTCCTAATAAAAGAAGGAACCTTAAATCTCCGGGGAACAAACACCTCCGCTGTCATGGTACAAAAGAAAATGGCCAATTATTTTTGTGCAATTGGCTGATTCTAATGTTCATGTAACGCTGCCCCCCACTCCCCATATTTAATTTGACTGCTCTCTGTCACAACTTCAATTTCTACGACGGCCTCGTGCCAGCTTAATAAATGCATCATTTTATTCAGGGCTTTCTTTGTGGACAAGATGTGTGTCAAGTTAGACACTTGAAGCACTGACCACTTGAAGCACAGCTGATAGCAGCTTTCCACTCACCACACCTCATAGTGCCTTCGCTCAAGTCAATGTTTGGCCTTTCTCGAGTGTTGTTTTTCAAGGAACACGAATGCTCTTGATTTTTGTGTTTGCATTTGTAGATGAAGATGTGCTGTGCTGTGAAGCTGGCACCACGCACGCTTGTTCATAATATTTCCCACAAGCGCCCTTCATGTTCCAAGAGCAGTTAAGTTGATGTGTTTGATTCTTCTCAATGCTTTACCTTCAGCAAAAGTCGAGTGAGCCTTTCTTTTCCACCCTTACCAAAGAGTCCAAATGCACTACCTCGTCTTTTTTGCTGAGCCTTTCGTTTGTTTCCAGCAAAGACATTCCATGAGCAGTTCACAAAGACAGTTTTGCAAAACAAATGTCATTTTCAGCCATTGCAGGAATTTGTACACTCGAGGGCTCTCACTGTAAACGAGATTAGGAATCATTTTGCCCTTTCCCGATGTGTCCAAACAAACCTTTTGCTTCCGATTTATCTGTACCCTCTCATGTGTCTTATTTCATTTGCTTTATTTCTCTTTGAATCTCCCACTTGGAAAAAAAGGATTTTCTTGAATTGAGATAATAAGATCACCTTTCTGCCTTTATCATTATAATTGTTATTTAAAAGGGCCTTGGGGCATTGTGATGGCCTATGCACTGTTGGTGATCCATTCTCAGCAACATGAGAAATGTTCGGGGGCTAGAATGTATGGCCTATGCAATGTTGGCGATGCATTCTCAGCAACATGAGAAATGTTTGGGGGCTAGAATGTACTATATAATGGTCACATGGCAAAATGTGAACATCCTCGTGCTGATGATTGCATGAAGCCTTTCTTCAAACTTCTGTTTTCTGTGCCTCACACTTGGAGTGCAGAGAATGCCACTGCTTCCTTTCAATCACGCTTAGAAATAAAGTGCCGCTACTCATATCCTTTGTTTTTGGCTTTCTATTTATCCTGGGAATCAATGTGTTAGATTTTTTATTTTTTCTGCAATATATTTGATAAAATCATTTAATCCCTTTTTATTTTTTATATATATATATATATATATATATATATATATATATATATATATATAAATCTCTATCATGCTTAACTTATGATGACGCGCTTGCTTGGTTCATTTCTATCCTGAGTGCAGAGCCAATCTGCGTTTCCCTTTGTCTCCACTGGGTGGCACAAGACTGGGGGTGGGGGGGAACTCGCAGATAGACGCGTTATCGTTTGCAAATTAACTGACGTCTATTGTCATTTACAACACTCATAGTAAGTTTGCTTGACTATCATTAGCATGCATAAATGATGTCAAACTGTTTTAGAATACACAAAAGAGTGAGCGCAGTTTACGCGTGCCTTGTCAACTCAGGACAAGAACCATTCCGGGAACTTCAAGTCATGTAGTAGTTGTCTTTCTGAGATCCGTATGAAGTTGGAATCATTGGAACACGTCCACACATTGACGCTGTCCCTGTGGTTGGTTGTTCTCCGTCTTCTTGAACGCGTCCACCCACGACAAGTTCCAGGCCAGTCAGTCGAGTCAGGTCGAAACGAGAGGAGACGAGACGAGAGCGCGACTTATGACGTAAGTAGTTTGCCGCGCACTGATGATGGCGGTGCGTGAACGCGCAGTGAAAGTAATGGCTGCTCTTGATCGGCGGGTGCCTAGCCTCGATGATTTCGTGGGTCAAAGCTGGACTGCTTGGACCGAGTGGGCCGGGGTGACAGCACCTCATGGTAAGAAAGCATAATGACGCCACGACTGGCTGTTACAAATCCGTTCCACCCAAAAGCCAGGGTTTATTTTCGTCAAAACGTAGGGCAGAGCTAGCCATGTTACCCAAACAAAGACCCTGCCGGGTCCTAGCGCTGGATGGGTAACATGTTGCTCTCCCTCCACTGGCTCCATCTGCATAGGAGTTGGCATGAAAAAATGACCGGCCCAATTAATATGGCCCATTGTCCTTTGGATTCTGCTGTTGGGGCTCATGCAACGAGGGCTTGTCGACTGTTGCCACTTTTGATCCGACCAAACCGGGCAGCGGGGACATCAGGGCAGAACGAAGCTAGTAGTATGGCTGTGCCTGCCTGCCTGCCCGCCCGCAACTTCTTTCCGTCAAAAGCTAGGCTAGCTTGCTAGTAAGCGAGACATCCAAATGGTTGACTTGCTTCGCGTTAGCATGCCAGCTCGAGGATGGATGATCCTGAGCGTACACACCGACCACCCGGGTGATAGAGGAGGAGTCTGATGCTGCTGCCGCCGCCGCCGCCATGCAAATGCTGGCCCAGCCAGCCTTTGCTACTGTATATCCAAACGCCACTTTCCCTCTGATTCCGGTACTTGACCCCGATTTCTTTCGCGAGACGTGTCCACGTCCAATGTCCTAACGTTGGCCACGTTTGCGCACCCGAGGACAGTTCTTTTCCAGTTGGCCCTTGCCAGCTTCCAGTATTTTGCGCTCACCCATTGTTTGGCATCCATCCATCCATCCATCCAGTTGCAACTCTGCTTACAAGTCACCAATAAAGCCTGGCTAGTGGCTGCACACATCCATATTCTGGTTTTCTTCGAAGCACACTTGAACATCCTACGAGACACATTTCATTCAGTGACCTGTGCACCCGTTTGCTCAACTTCGTTTAATGTCACGTTTTTGTGCATAAATATTGATCATTTTAAGTCAAACTTGATTTGCAGTAATTGACTGTACAACTTCATATGGTGATGGAGCATATTGAAAATATTCTTGTGGTTTTTTTTTTTTAGGGGCTGATGTGGATAACTGCAGTAAAAATGGCAAAAAGGCTGCAGAGGCAATGTCACTCAGCAAGGAGGGTAAGTCTTGCATAAGTTCTTTTGAAAAACTTTAAGATGAGTTTGTGGTTGTTGTTTGAAGTGTGAAACGAAAGGCCATTTTTGTTCTCCTCACAGACATGTCGATCTTCGGCCTGTACCCCGGCTACGACGACTTCTACCTTGTGGTGTGTAGCCACTGTGCTCAAGTAGTGAAACCACAAGCGTTTGAGAAGCACTGCGAGAGGCGACACGGTCCTCTGGCCAAACTTTACGCCCGAATACGTTCTCCGACCCCTCAGTCCCAGCAGAGGCCCCATCACGGCCATCCTTCTTCTCAGGGGACCAATTCCATTCCCGCTTCAGCGTGGGATGGTCGAGGAGGCCAAGGCGGTGGCGGCGGATCAGTAAGAGCAGCTCTACAAGCCCCTCCCACGCCACCTCAGCACAGACCTGCCAAAAACACAAAGGATGGAGCCAGGTAATCACAAATGGAATGTTTTCAGATTTGCCTATGGAGGACTATTGTAATGGTGGCTTATCTGTCATCAACAGACATTCCCCACTGGAAAAATCCTCCCACAACTGCAGCAGCAGCAGCAGCAGCAGTAGTAGTAGCTGCAGCAGCAGCAGCAGCAACTGCAGCAGCAACTGCAGCAGCAACTGCAGCAGCAACTGCAGCAGCAACTGCAGCAGCAACTGCAGCAGCAACTGCAGCAGCAACTGCAGCAGCCACACAGATTCATCAGTGTTCAAGCAGCCGCCGCCTCTGGACTCTCCGATTAGCTCGCCAACTTCATCCATCAGAGACCCCCCGTGGCCGCACGGAGGCACCCCGGTGCCTGGTAGGCCTTCACCCTCTCAAAGAAAGGATTCTTCTCCAGCAAGCCACCACCGTATTCCCAGGCCATACAACAAAGTGGCCTCCAGTAAGTGCTGGCCATCGTGTAAGGAAGGTAGCTTTTGGAAGCTCCATGCTCATCTTGGACCTTGTTATTGTGAATATAACAATGAAGTGTCTTCCAAGTTGCTTTGAGTGCCAATGCTTCTCTGTGCTTCTAGAAAGAGAGTGTGACTTGGACAAACACTGCGGTGTCCTTGATCCTGACAGAAAAAAAGTCTGCACTCGCCTTCTGACATGCAATGTAAGCTCCAAACATTCACATTTGGACTTTTTCTCTTTCGATTGTGAGCCAGACAACCCCAAACTCTCTTGTTTGTCAAATAAGGGTGATCAACGCACACATTTTGTGTCCATTTGTCCCAGCAAGTGTTGAGACGTTTGAACTTAGAAGGTGCCAAAGGCTTTGGGCTGCCGACCGACCGACCGTCATGAATGTTTTGAGGCCGATGTTGAAAAGGAACTGATTCAATGTGTCCTCTTCTTCAGATCCATTCCATCCATCAGCGTAGGAAGGTGCCGGGTCGCAGTAAGAATTTTGACCAGTTAGTGGCTGAACTCAAGACAAAGGTTCGCGACAAGGGCGCACAATCAGCGGAGGGAGGTTCCTCCTGCGGACGCTCCCCTAGCCCCGAGGCACCCGGAGAACAAGATGGGGTGGCTCCACCCTGTCGGAGACCTTTGGCCAGCCTCCCCGCTTTCAGGTTAGCGCTGCCGAAGCTATGGTACTGGGCAATTTAACGTAAGGACTGCTTGCAGTGGCAGCCTCGATGGCACGGCATTGTGAGGAAGGAACATGCGTACATCTGTTGTAGCTTATGTCCACGACCCCTTTTACGTACAAATGCTGCATTTGTTTTTTGGAATCCCCGCCCGGACGACTTTTCTTAATTGTTCAAATGTGGCACCCACTGAAGCGGTTGCCTTTGTCTTTCCAGTCGCTCCACAGCTGTTTGGGAGAGCAGCCCTGAGGATGACGGCCAAGCGCATGATGAGGGGAGCCCTCTTGTCCACGGAACAATTTCCAGCGACGAAAGTGAGGCGGAAGGAACAGAGGACCGTGATGATTTGCCCTCTTCTGCTACGCACCCAAGACCAATAGCAGTGAGCATTTCTTGCTTTACAATATTGAGAAAAGAAACAAAGAAGTTACTGCATGTGGATATTCAGTCGAGATGAAACAAATCAATAAATATGGAATACAATGCGTCCGCTCTCCCCCAGATGTGCTCGTTTGGCAGCATTGTTTTGGGCCACGGCATCTACACATTTGACAGACGGCTTCACCACTTGAGGTCAGCTTTTAGTAGCATGCTCGAGCAGCACATCAGCGCCCATCTTTGGAAGTAAGTCAACTCTTCTATGTTATTCATAGTTCAATGGTTTGTTTCGAAAAAATCGTTGACAAATTGAAATCTTTCAACCAAATGAAGATTTGTCGTCCGATGAACGAGAGGACACAAATGTTGGCCGTCTGTCTGCACGCCAGGGCGTAAGCCGTAAGCCCTCGGTACTTGGCATTATTGACAGCATCAAGTTGGTATGGCACCTTTGGCGCAGTCAAGATTATTTGATAATGGCCACCCTTTCTGTTCCCTCATTTTCCTTTTGACAATACGTTTCCAAGTAAGGTAAGTTTGCTGGCCAATCAAGTGTCTACTCTCATTCAATGTGTATTAAAACAACGTCAACAAAAACAACGACAACATTTCTTTTGAGAAAAAAAACAACCCAAATTTTAGATCAACCACAGGTAATCATGCAAATGTGGACACTGAGAAATCGATTCAAGGCCCTGTTGTATTTTTTGGATTCCAGGAAAATACCTCAAGCCAGCAGCCATCCGTGTCCCGCCCCCTCGTCCAAGATTGGCCCCTCGTCGTCTCCCACTCCCTCGCTCTTGCATTGTAAAGTCCGATCAGCCGCTCATACCAAGTCCCCCCTCAAAAGCTCCTCGTCGTTCAGTCGTCTGCTGGGAAGACGCGCGACGTCCGAGAACTCTGCGAGTTGCGGGGGTGGCGCGGGAGGCGCTCACCCGGCGTCTCCGGGTCATCCCGTGGTGGCTGCGCATCACGCCGGTCCGGGGCAGCCCAAGAATCCGGTCGGGCGTCCTAGCAAGCAGATGACCAAGCTGCGAGAGGACGCCGTGGCCGCCGCCACCATCCGCAAAAGAAAAGCCCCATCCCAGGAAGGGGAGCATTCGGGCCCCAACAGGAACTGCGTTAGCCTCCAGGATCGAGGGCGCCCGCCCTCCCTGGCCTCTTCTCCCGTTGCCGCCGCCCCCCCCCCGTCCTCTTCCTCCAAAGCCCCTATTCTCTCACCTCTTCTCCACGGACAGACCAACGGTACGCTGCCGTCGCCCGGGAGCAAAGGCCGCCTCCAGCCCTCCCCGGCAGAGTCGCACTCGGCAGCCGCCAAGACAGTCTGGACCTACAGACGGACTCATTCGGAGACTTCCTCCACGAAAACATCCTACTGTCGGAATACAGTGGGGGACTCGGGACCGCTCGGTCAAGGGGGCGGGCGGGCGTCGGAGCACCAGGGTTTGATGAAAAAACGCAAGGGGATGGACCTGGAGGATCAGTCGCCCTCAGCGCTGCGCCTGGGCGTGCCGCCTTCCTCCTCGTCCTCCTCCTCCTCCTTGTCCACTCCCGCCTCCTCTTCTCCTCGCTCCAACTTCTACCCGTGGAAGGAAAGTAAGACTCCGGTCTCCGGCCTGGCTGGTGGCCTGGAGAAGAAGCTGGCCACACAGAAGGTGAGCTGTCGCTCCCAGGCTGCAAGGGCAAACACGGCCATGCTATGAAACGGGCAGTCGGTCAGTCGGTGACGAATTGGTTGTTTTTTCTCGTCCCTCCTCCCGCAGCCAAAAGTGCACCATTAATTGTGCCTGCCTTGACGAGCCACAAGAGGGAGCCAGCTCGACTTGATCCCAGACGGGCAGCTGGATTGTGCCTGAGCACGTGCACGCTGTGTTCATGGTGCTGTTTGAAAGGAACGTTTGGAATGGATGGCTATGGACTTGAAATACCTCAAAATCATCCAGTTATGCTGCTAAATGAAATATGTTGGTTTCTTAAAAAAAAAAAAAAAAAAAATTAAACATTTCCTTTATACCTACATTTTCTGGCTTTTCTCTTTTTTCAAATGAAATGCACCAGTTGTGTGACTTTGCAGTTGTGTACCTTGAAAACTCTGCTTGATTTTGCAGGAAGGAAGCATGCAAGTGGCGTGGCGGCCAATAGAGGCTCCCTCCATATGAGTCAAAGGTTTGGAATTGATCCTGCTGCTTTTGCCTGCAGTCCCACTCAATTGAGGTTAGCAATGTTACACTTCCAACGTACATCATTTGCGCTTTGCAGCTGCTTTCTTTTGACTTTTTTGTTCAACTCTGCTGCCTTGACAGCTGATTGGTCGTCTGTCGTCGTGGAGATGTCAGGGACCGTAGGTGGGGGCAGGCGAGGCGGGAAGCTCTGCGTTTCCGCGGTGGCCCCTACGTTGTCCTCCCCCCAATTGAAGTCCGCAGGCGGCCGACAATGGCGCTGATATGCGCCTCTCTGTGAGTGTGTCCTCATTGACGCTGCCGGCGGGAGGATGGAGATTCCCGCAGACGTGTCCCGTGGGCGCCTGGTCACGCTGTTACTCTGCTTTTTGAGTCTCCACGGGTCAGCAACCATCGACACAGGTTAGATCTCCACGCTCCAAAGTACGAAGGACACGTGTGTACGTGAGTGCGTGCGTGCGTGCGCAAGCCTTGTGTGTGCGCAAGCCTTGTGTGTAACGTGCTGCTTTCAGTTTATTGCTTAACTAACAGCCGTAATCCTTAAACGCTTTGACTATACGTGTAACTTGACTTGAAGACCAATGAAGTCAGCTACTGGGCCTCATATTTGAAAAAAGACATTTCAGTCGTGAAGTCATGTACTTATTTTTCCTCCATTTTGTATTAAAACAGCATGCGCAAACTCACGTTTACCCAAGTTCTATTTTTATACGTATGTGAAGGCTGGGTCATATAATGTAGCAATATAAATTTGGGTCTTTCATTTGTCAGACTTAAATACTCCTAGTTCATGTCTAGTCTTCTTTTCCTCCAAACAAAACAAAAAATGAGACAGCAGAGCTTCCCATATTGTCCGCATGGATATTGTCTGTTATTCTACCAAAAAGGCTTTTCAATAGTGCGTGTGAATGATGTTACCTCATTTGCCTTTAGTGTTTGGCAAACAACCAGCCTAGTTTTCGAAAAGCTCTGCCGAGAGGAGGGAATGAGCAATTCCCAGCGACCGACGGCGGGCTTTGAGACATTCCTGGAGGTCATTGCAGGAGGAGCTGATGGTTTCCCATGGAAACAGAGCTAATAAACTCCACGGGCAATTGTTCTCATTCTTTGGCAGGGCGGCTGAGATGAGGCCGTCAAAGCCGGCCGGATCTAGCTATCCTGCTCCGGCCCGTGAAGTAACGCCGCTGCTTGTTTGATGGATGCTGCTTTTGCCACATTTAAGAAAAAATCAATTCAAGTTTACTACAGCTAAATAAGGAATACAAAAGTATCACATCTTGATGTGAAATAGTGCCATCTGCTTTTTCCAACCACTAAGCATAGAAATAGTTGTGTTATTTTAACAATGTCTCCCAAATGAGATGTATTCACAAAATGTACGATCTATTTTATGTTTATTTGACAAACGTCACATGTTTCATTAGTGGTGGTCAGCAAATTGAAACAAAATGAGGGTTTTTTTTTCCTCCATTCTTTTGCGCTGATTATGAATTTGCCCTTGTTTTTTTCTCTAGCACGCACGCCAGGTTTGAATAACAACAACAACACCAATAATACAAATAATAATGTCATTTGTAAAACAATATATGGAGTATTATTCATTCGTGTAGGGTTCGACTTGTCAACAGGCGGACTTGTCACAACGTGTTTTTAATCAATCAGTGTTGAAAATATTTGTAGGGACAGATAAAAGCATCTCTGATGTGTGCAGAGCACTGGCTGCTTGCAAGTCTGGTCATAATGCTCATGGATTGCTTGCTGGTCTCCTCAGTGAATGTGGTGGATTTCTGCGGTCAGACCATCCGGGGCGACGGCATGATCATCAACTCCCATCAAGAATCCAAAAAGTACTACTTTGTCACAATGGGGACCGACTGCCATCTGACCATGCAAGGCAGCTCCCCGAAGGACAAGGTCCAGTTCCACTTTCGCTTTTTCCTTGTTTACAGTTTGTTGCGAGTTGCCCCTCTGAGCCCGGCGCCCCTGCTAGCACTGGACGCAAAAGTGGAGCCCACCTCTGAGGAAAGCTCAGGGGGGGATCCCTGTCACGCGGGCTCCTTCGTTCAATTTTACGACGGACGGGACAGGAGCTCGCCTCTTCTCGGACCTCCTCTTTGTGGCAAGAGTCCACCGCGGCCGGTGCTCTCCACAGGAAACTACCTGACCCTGCGACTGGTCACCCGTGGTACTCAGCCCAGAGTGGACTTTGTGGGGGACTTCACATCCTTCAGACTTGGTAAACAGGCATTTGCACACTTCCTGAGGGGATTTGAATCCTAAAGGTTCCCTAAATCTCCTCATGGTCACCCCCATCAAAGGGCACAAATAGATGGCACAATTTAGGAGGACTCTGTAGTTCATTTGCATCTCAATGGGAATGGGCATTCCTTTGAGGACAACAAAGTGGACTGAGCAAGGAACCACAACGGAAGGCGCCGCAACGGAAGGCGCCACAGCATGATAGCCCGGTTCTTTCGCGTGTTTATTGATGAATGTTTTGCCCCTCTTTGATGTAGACTTGCCACTCACTCGCTCGCTCACTCGCTCGATCGCTCGATCACTCGCTCGATCACTCACTCGATCACTCGCTCGATCACTCACTCGATCACTCGCTCGATCACTCGCTCGATCACTCGCTCGATCACTCGCTCGATCACTCACTCGATCACTCACTCGATCACTCACTCGATCACTCACTCACTCACTCACTCACTCACTCACTCACTCACTCACTCACTCACTCACTCACTCTTCCTCCTCAGGTTTCAACCACTCTTTGTGCAGCAGTGAGCCTTACTTCACTTGCAGGAACGGAAAGTGTATCCCACTCAGTCTGGTGTGCGATGAGAAGGGCATTGACAACTGCGGGGATGGGAGTGACCTGGAAGAAAATCTAACCACAGGGTGCAAAGGTCAGTCAGATCGATGTGTACATTCATTTCCCGACTATCATCGTGCACAATCTTTGAATGTTACAGCCTGGAGCGGCTTATCTATGGAGCATTTGTTTTGCTCATACAAATTGGGACATTTTGGTTGTGTCCTTCATCAGCAGGTCAGCTTGTAGCAGCAGAGCAGCCAGGAACAGCAATAGCAATAGCAACGCCGCCGCCGCCACCTCCATCTTTTGTCAACTCCCCCACAGTGCCAACACACTTCAACTGTGGAATTCCACACAGCACTCCTAGTTATGAGTCTGTTTCCGGTAAGTCAAATCTAACTTTTTCTTTTTAAATCATCGTTGTATGTCATTTCTTGAAACAGTCATTGTTTTGCAGACTCTCCTGCCTCGGTGTCCTTGTGGGTACTCTTCATGATTGTGGGTGTGCTGGTGGGATCGGCAGTGCTCTGCTGGTGCTGTTGGTCTCCCGGCTGGTTCCTGTGGCGCATAAGTATTTTCCGCTTTCTGTCACGCTGCAACTCACCGTGCGCCTCTTGCCAACTCTGCGTCAACAGCTGCGCTTCCAGCAAGGAGCAGCGTCTGGCAAAAGTCAGCCCACAGCTACCGCCCAGCGGCGTGCTCGTCACCGGCGCTGACGAAAGGCTTTCTGCCGCCGCCGCCGCCGCCGCCGCCGGGCTTTAAGCAAAAAGCACCACAGAAAGTCCAGTGTGAGGAATATTGAGCAAGAATTCCTCAACATGGACTTTGACTCGCATCAAGCTTTTTTTGAGGAATTGGCTCATCTAAAATAGCTGAAAGCATTTGACTATAGGAAAAACTGTTTTGGGGATTTTGTGACTATGGAAAGCAGGGTGTAGACTTGTCTTGGATTGCACCATGTTTCACTTGTCATGGGTTCTAGTTTTCTCTCTAAAACCTTGCAGAACATCTTATCAGGTGCTTAGTGTTTGTTATACGCCTAAATGGCCATTTTACGCCGACTTTGGGGTCCAGAGTTTGAGAATCGCGTTAACCCCGAAAGCTTGTGGTCTTGTGGTTTTTTTTTTTTTTTTTTTTTTTTTTAGAAAGGCATGCTTTTAGGCAGCCGAAGGGGTCTTTTGTTAAGGTCATTTAGGTCAGGCATGTTTCTGGGCAGCTGAAGGGGTCCTTTGTTACATTCATTTGGTCAGGCATGTTTTGGGGCAGCTGAAGGGGTCCTTTGTTACATTCATTCAGTGCAGAGGTCCGTCTGTTGACGTTTAATTCAAAGAGAAGCAAATATCACGTAGGTTGGTCATTTTGATGCTATGTGAATTGCATGGAAGAAAGAATAAAGCAGCCACTTATTCTACGACCGTGTCCGCCCACGCTCTTTCACTTGAGGTGTTTCCGCCAACTTAGAATCGAATCGAATCGAATCAAGCAGTCATCATGATCAAACCCCTCCCTAGGGCTAAGGCTTACACCACGCTAGTCATTTAGCTTGGTACGTACGTTCCTTCAGTCTGTACTTGAGCCGGTTGGGGAAGATTACAGGACAGGTCCACTTGTGTCCTCCCTCACTTAGTCTGTCTTTTCCCCCCCAAAGTTCTTCTGTCCATCTGGACCGTTGCGTGTGGAGGATATTTACAATTCCCTTTGGTTCACAATTGCTCCAGTAGTATGTGGGCCCCTAAAAGCAGTTGAATTAAGCAAGACGAGATAAATGTTGTACTTGTAAACTGTGACCTAATTGTTGATCCTAGATGTATATTGACAAGAGCATGTCATGTCATAGACACCTGGGAACTGTCTTCCTTAAAGAAAAGATGTGTGTATTGCCCAGATAGATAGGATTCGTGTGTCCTCTTTGTCACCGACTCCAGATGGAGTAGCTCAATAACATTTGCTCCAGCAGCCACGGTGTGTGTGTGTGTGTGTGTGTTGTGTGACGACATTACACACAACCTACAGCAGTCTTGTAAAGATTTTGAGTAAGACTCAAGGCCATAGGCCTAAAGCGGAAATATAGTGTTTCTAAGCTCCCCACGTTGCCAGGCAGGAACACACCAATGGACTTTTTTTTCTTTCTTTTTTTATCGGCCCAAGTGTACAAAGTATGTGCATCAACGTATGATATACATGAGACACACACATAAAGTTGTGCCTGTGTGTCACTCAAGATAAGGTCAACACTCCATTTGAATGTTTTTGTCATTAACTTGATATACGCGTTCTTTACTCTGAAAAAACGTTCAAATGGTAACGTAATGCTAAGTAGTGAGAAGGGCCTTTGCTAAGCAATTGTGACATGTCTCTGTCTACAGTAAAAGAACAGACAATCCAATGTTGCTACATTAGGGGACTGTGGTTCAAATTGGAAAGTTTCCATCATTTTTGTCATCATATATACAAACATGAACATATATATATATATATATATATATATATATATATATATATATATATATATATTTCCCTAATCCCATTGTCTCTTTGATTTGGCTTTCTATAGCTGACCCTTTGACCTCTGTTAAAGTGGTACAGCTTGTGGGTTCATGGTTGTGCTAGAGAGCCGGACTGTGGGAGCACTAATGACTTTACTGATCTTTTGCGAGACACTTAAAGCACTGTAACCCAGCTTGAGGAAAGAAATAAAAATGCCTACTTCAGAATGTGTGCGTGCGTGTGTGCGTGTGCGTGTGTGTGTGCGTGCGTGCTCGCGCGCATGATAAATGATCAACTTGAGTTTTTTGGGCGTTAACATTTGGAGCCCATTGTAGATTTTATCATGAAATAGCAATAAGAGTGTCTCTCAAAAGTCATCTGGTAAGTGGGAAGTCAAGACTAAAAGGCAGGCAGGCAGGCAGCCACGCAGGCAGACAGCCACGCAGACAGCCACGCAGGCAGCCGCGCAGGCAGGCATGCAGGCAGGCAGGCAGGCAGGCAGGCAGGCAGGCAGGCAGGCAGGCAGGCAGGCAGGCAGGCAGGCAGGCAGGCAGGCAGGCAGGCAGGCAGGCAGGCAGGCAGGCAGGCAGGCCCTGCACTATCCACTAGCCAAGATGGCTGAGTGAATGGCTTGTTTTACAACAACCTCTTTTTGAAAACACATTAATCATGCCTGCCGCAGCCACTTTAAGTCTACTGGCAGCAAAGATGAGACTCCTAAGAAAGATGAGGTGGAAATATGTACTCTATTAGACTTTCAAATATAAAATATACTTTATTGATGTGTACCAAAACATTGCAAGTACTACGGATAGATAGAGAAAATGTAATTTCGATCTCTTTGTGTGTCTCGGCATGTGAAGACGTTGACAATAAAGCAGACTTTGACTTTGGATTTCCAAATTTGGGCTGCAGTCATTCTGCCACTAGGGGGTGCTATATGACTACAACAATTGCAGTTGACCATTCAAAACTAAAACAATACTGTACAACAGTGCTGCTCATAATCAGTATCACAGTCTTGACATAAAAAGTGCTTGTGCAAGGAATAAAAAGGTGTGACACGTGCCTAAATAAATGTTATATGTAATAAAAAGTTAAGATTAAAAAGAGAGTGAAACTCATTTGCTCTTTTCATTCATGTGTTCAAGCAATGTTGCACTATATCTAGTGTTAACTTCTTGAAGCATGTAGGCGATTGGACAAACTTCTTTCACCTTGGAGCTTGGTAAAAGTCATGCTCTGGATGGTGTCCTGCTCACGCTCTTCCTTTTTGGCCCACACCTGGACTTTGCGTGGCGTCACGGAGGCAACGGTCCTCGGCTCCTCGGCCATCCCGAGGAGCATGTCTGTGTCGGTGGGCTCACCCGAAGAGAACGGCCGAGACGCCCTCTCCAGCAGTCCCATGACAGTCCCCAGGAGTGCCAACACGGAGCCTATCAGGTAGACCTTGAGCAGATGTCGACTGGGTTTTTGGCGGAGCATCTCCTTGGCAAAGACCATCAACTCTTGCGTGCTTTCCATTTCCACTGGCTCTTCAGCTGATAGGCAAGAATTGGCTGGAGGCAGTGTTTTGCTCTGGAAAAATATCCAAATGAAAAGCACATCAATTCAATATGGTGGGCTAATGGTAGTTGGGATGAGTATGCTATCCATTGATGAGCCTTTTGACCTTTACCGAAGATGACCGTGGATTGTTTGAAAAGATTTTTTTCAACTTGCTCGAAATCAAAACAAAGTACAGAATGAAATGAATTGTAGACGTTTACGGTCGTTAAAATGGTGTGTTTGGTCCAGACATTGTGAAGAATTCTGCAATTCAAAACCAGCATCAAGCAAAGCATTTTTAGAGCCATATTCAAACAAACTTACCTAAGCTGTTGTTGTTGTTGTTGTTGTTGTTGTTGTTGTTGTTGTTGATGAGAGGCTCATCTTAATCCAGAATCGTAGTCTGGATAAAGAAGTCACTTGAAACAGTGATCATTTATATCCAAAGTGTCTCCACCCACTTGCCACTTGCTCGATATTCATGAGGCAGTGGTGGCGCTGTGCAGCTCCTGGGCCGATGCCCGGTGCTCCTGGGCCGATGCCCGGTGCTTGTGTGACAAAACGTCCTTGCCGCCCCACTAAATGTCACGTCTACCGTTGGGCAAGCACAACCACTCTCGGCAGCAATTGCTACGTGTTCAAATGCACTCTTTCTTTATGGCGCCAAACAGTGTGTACCTTAGTAACCAGTGACAAGATTTCACAACCATGCTGCTTGACTTTCTGCTCCACCTCATTTCCATTGCTGAAGTCAAACAATTCACTAGAGATGATTCAAGTTTCTAACCTTTGAAAGTATTTTGGAAGGAACACCGGTTGAAAATATCGAAGGTGCTTTCGCTCATTTCCTGTCGTCTGACTTGTAGAGACTTGATGGTGCTTTGTGGACTTGATATAAATAACATCCACATCCACACAAAGGGAATTAGAGGATTCGCCTTTCCTCTCTTCATATACGAGTAAATAACATGAACAGATAAGGAAATAGAGGAAAGGTTGTGTCACCACGCTGGAGTGGAATTGTACAGCACTCGCAGATAAACACAGACAAACAAACGTGCGTGTCAGAAGATGACTAAGAATCGGTTGTACGGGAAATGTCCACATGCAGTACCTGAATCATAGAGTTAAGAAGAATGTTGTCATCCAGAACGTGACATACTGTTCATCGGCGGCATATTTGAAGATGATTTGAATGCTGCTTGTCTTTGCACCTTGAGTTGTATTGAAATGCGCTATAGACTGGAAGTAGCACCTCTCCTTGGCTGTCAACATTTGCTTTGCTTTGCTTTGCTTTGCTTTGCTTTGCTTTCATATAGTGCTTAAAATACACTTTACATACAAAGTGAAACGCAGTCCCAATGATATCATATGGTGATACTGGAATACTGAGCGCTGGCTTGTTTTCACCCTTTGAAGCTCTCCGTACGTACCATTTGGTCACCTGGGGCTGGCTGGCTGGCTGGCGTTAAAAGAGAGAAAACACCAAGTAGCTACAACAGAATGGCAGAAGGCATGACGGTACTTGTCTTGGACGTGAAGTCTCTGTGTGTGTGCGCGCACTGGTTGAATCACAAGACACACCCTGTGCTTGGTATTACTAAGCATGTGGAGCATCTGTGGGGAATTATACGTGTGTTCAATTGCGCCCTGTGGCTACCTTTGCACACAAGCCAGTCAATCTCAAGTCCTTAGGGCAGGGCAATTGTTGTGTCTGCGGTTCACAAGTGTTGTTACAGCAAAACACACAAGATACTTATACTCCTTCCTTTTTGGAATAATACAATTGAATAAAATCATATCATACACTTATATAAACTCATATTTAATGATATTTTGCGATTTCTTTTTGTATTTATGTATTGTATTGATTTTTCATTTGTTCTGTTATTGACTTGTATTCTTCCTCTTGATTTGACTTTCATTTTGGATTCTATATTTGCGGAGCACCTCGCCTCACAGTTCAGACGTGGTGCGGGGTTCCATTCCAGCTTCCTGTGTAGAATCTGCATCTTTTCCCCGGGCTTGTCTGTTTTTCTATTTTTGTGCCCGGCTGGCAACCAGTTCTGGGTGTCCCAGGACTTACTGCCTCAAGTCAGCTGGGATATCATTTTGACATTATCTTCATTTTGTGTAATTGTCCTACATTGGATCAAATATTCATGAGGTAGCGTTTTACAGTCGGTTTTGTGTGTGTGTGTGCGTGGTTGTGTGTGTGTGTGTGTGTGTGTGTTGATTCATGGAGAGAAAGGTGTGGTGCTGAAGGGTGCGACTCTGACACACTATCATATTGTCCAGGTGTGTCTGGGCTTTGTATAAGAGCAGCAAGGCAGTGCCACAAGTACCTGGTGGTGGGTGGGCATCAACAACAAGGTTACGCTCATCTTCCAATCTACATTGAAACGCTTTGGAATCTGGATCTCTTTGCCGTCCGTTAAGCTAATATGTTGACTTCCTCTTCTCTTCCAGACCTGTACGTGAATAGATCATAAAATGGCACTACTTTTACTACTGACAGGTAAGAGGTTTTTTTTTCTTCCCATTTTTCGCCTTCACTCTTCTCTGGTACCTTCTTTCAGACGTAAATCTGTTGTTTCTGTCCACAATCAAATGGAATCTTTCCAGTGAAAGCGAGCGGTTGCTAAAATACCACACATACCACAAACAAAGAATGAAGCTACATGCTTTCCGTCATGATGGCACATGTTTAAAGAGTTTCTTTGGGCTTGCTTTACCATTCGCATTAAGGCATATTATGTCAACCTTTTCAAAAGAAGACGCTCAAGTTCAAGAACCAATCTTGTCCAATCATTCGCTTGATTCAAAGTACTCTGATAGACAGACAGACAGACAGACAGACAGACAGACAGACAGACAGACAGACAGACAGACAGACAGACAGACAGACAGACAGACAGACAGACAGACAGACAGAGACAGCAATCAATCATTTCATAAAAAAAAAAATCCAAATGTAACTCAAATGATTTCCAATGTTTTTGCTGACAGAGGTCATATCTCACAAGTACAAGTATAATGTAAGAATTTGCTCCCCCAGCCGTGGCGGCCGTATCCCACGCCCAGACCGACTGCTCTCGAGGAGCTTGTTACCCACGCAGCAGCGACCTACTCCTGGGCCGAGCCGATCAGCTCCATGCCTCATCAACGTGCGGGCTAACTGGCCCCGAAGTCTTCTGCACACCATACCAACAGGTATGAACTGGTCCCATTCCAATGAAACTTGCATTTTTTCCCCCACATTTTGACACGCGAAATCTGCTGTTCATTATGTCAAAGGGAAATATGGACTGTGTGCAGCTGCTCATAGATGATATGAATTCAGACAAAACAAATCTGCAAGCGGCTGTCACAAATAACTCAGCAACACAGCAACTCATATTTGTTTGAAAGTTTTGCTCAAAATAAATAAATTGCAGTCCAGCCTTGGTGACCGCAACTGTGTCTACAAGACATGCTTTTTTTAAGAGTAATCAATCACATGGCAGAAAAGAGCTTATATTGTGAGACACCTCTGTAGGTAGTGGCGGATCCCACTTTTGCATCTTTCTAGCGGGTGATTTCAACACAAGAAAGCAAATGAGGCAGAGGTCATGGTGAACATGGACACGCACGCAGCAAAGGTCTGTGGTAGTTTTGGCGGGACTGCCCGATGCCCCTTTGGTCTGTCTCGTTTCATTGCCAGATGGTCATGTTGCAACTGCACCCTTTAGCCAACATTTTCCATCTCATGAACAGTCTGCAACACCGACGAGACCGTTTGCAGACTCAGCATTGTCTAGAAACATTGTACAAGAAGCTGAAGAAATAAGGGAGGCCTAATATTTGAAAAGAATTCCCTGAAAAACGTCCAGAGTGTCTGCTAAGCATTGCGACTTTGAAAGCCACATTTGCAAAGGCTTTATTACGTGCCTATTTAAAATGTTGGCACAGCCATTGAAATTGGCTTTTGGCTGAATTTGCTTGAAGTCCTTCTATCAACGCAGAAGAGCAGGTTGACACTTTCAGAAATCTGCATTCACTTGGATGACCGTTTGGGTTTTGGTTAGATCATGTTTAAGCCTCCCTCATTCCTTGCATTCTGCACGCAACATTTTGAATTTGCCCGAGGGAACGATAAGTGCAATAGGCGTGTCGTCTCCTCCTCTCTCGAGGTGACTACGTCTTTTATTTCTTTACCTCCGTGACTTTGACCCGACAGAGAGCAAAACAAACTCCCATCTCACTTGACACATTCAACTAAGGCGAGCAATAAAGATCAACAATGATTAGGCCTGCTGACTTAATCACTTGAATCATCTGGTAAGTACTATGTACCATGCTGGATGAGTGAAATACAACACCTTTGACAGCATTAAAAATGGAACCAGTGCCTTTTTGGTACCAGGACACACACATATTAGCACTTAATAATGGAATGTTTTGCTTTTCATTGTGAACTTTGACCGCAACCTATACTTCAGTTCACATTTATTTCATTGCTTCATGCATATCGGACCACTGGCAAGGAATGAATGCAAATTGTTCATGGAATGTTTGTCTGAGGTGATAAAGAGCGCTGCCAAAAGCAACACATGGTTTAAAAAAATAGCTTTGATCAGAATCAATCTATGTCAACTTTGATCGGAAGTAAGATTTATGTCTTACACCGTAATCCACCAAAGATTCCCTGATCAATTGTCATCAATTGTCGTAGTGCTTCTTGGTAAAATGACAACCCCCCCTATATTGGATTTGACCAATACGAACTCACACTGGATTTTACCAGACACAAATCATTTGTAATGCTGCGTGTGACCTGAGACACGTACGCATGATGAACTTTGGTGAAACATTCATGTTGTAACAATGAACAACTGCTTGGGAACTTTTCCCTAGTGGCTCATAGGCCTGTCTGTCTTCCAGCACAGAGCTTCCAGAGTTTCCAAATATTGACTTATCAGGAGCAACCGGAATGTCACCACAAATACTTAGTTATTCATTTGATAGTGACAAGGCAAATGAACGCAACACTGTATAAACTAACTTTATTACAGGATGCAAACATGTATATCGTGCCAGATATTTTCTACGAAGACATAGAAATATACCTGAAAGACTTTCAAATGATATTTCTAAAATAATATGGTGCAGGACAGCCTGCCATTCTCAACCCTTGTTCCTTGAGGGCCCGTGTGTCTGGTGCAAAAAACAAACAAACAAACAAACAAACAAAAAAAAAAAACCCTGACGTGACGGACAACGTCATCGCATTCTCATTGCATTCTCATAACACCGCCTCGCCCCACTTTGCAGGTGTTTGTAGTGATCTTAAAGGTCCCATTTTGGTCAAATGGCATGCTCGGCGTGCACACAGGCAGGCGGAACTTCATTTTTGTGCCAGCGCAAGTCTAGTCTAGCGCGTTTGCGTCTGCGTCTGCTCTGCGCTCATCCGGGCATGCCGATGCACGAATCCGCCCCCGACGCACCTGCTCATTTGGTGACAGAAAGTTGTGTGCGTTTAACCCAGGGGTGGGCAGTTCCGGTCCTCAAGGGCCGGTGCCCTGCATGTTTTCGACGTCACCCTGTTGCAACACACCTGATTCAAATGGTCCGCTGATTAGCAAGGTCTGCAGAAGCTGGATAACAATCCGGATCATTTCAATCAGGTGTGTTGCAGCAGGGACCCCTATAAAACCTGCAGGACACCGGCCCTCGCGGACCGGAATCGCCCACCCCTGGTTTAACCGGTGCAGCACAACCTTTGATTCTAGCAAGGGATGAAGTTGTCGTCCGATCTTATCCTCATTCAAGTATTTTGTCATCCTGAACCACCACACCGAGAGATCAATTACTGTCCATGTTCTTGTGTGTCTGGAAAGCTTTGTGGCATTGACTATAATTGAGTTGTTCATTTTTTTCCTTGCTCAGAGAAAGATGAAGTGCTGCCCGTGTGACTCGAGAAATCCAAACGGACCACTGGCCCACACTGTCCCGGAGGTCCTCTCCACTGCTGGACCGGAGAGATGGTGGCAGTCCAAGAAAGGTTGGCAAAGACATTCCAAAAAGCAAATACTAGCATGCCGGCACAAGATACTACATGAGACTAGGCACAGTTCACGTGAGGAACCTGTTACCCTAATGGCTTTAAAATAGAACGCCAAAGTTGATATTTGTAGTGTGTTGTTTTTGAAAAAGTATAATCTACTGACAATTGACCAGCAATAATTGAAACGTCAATGCATGTCAAGATGTCGGTGTGTCCTTTCCATCCTAATAATCAAAGTCAAAGTCTGCTTTATTGTCAATTTCTTCACGTCAAGACACACAGAGATCAAAAATGACCTTCCCACTATAATACGCTCTCATCTGATTGTTTTCCCTTCAGAGGTGTCTCCAGTAACATTTCACTTGGACCTCGACAATCTATTCAAGCTTGACAAGCTGGTCCTTGATTTCAAGGTGTGTGAAAACCAGCAACATTTCTCACCCGAATATTTGATTCTATTTGATTCTATTCTGCTTTTTTGCAGGGCCCTCGTCCGAACGCCCTGCTTGTTGAGAAGTCGATGGATAATGGCGGGACGTGGCAGCCTGCCATCTATTTTGCTGCAGACTGCCAGCGATCTTTTCCAGGGGTCCCTACTGCCGCCCCTGTTACTGAGTACCGGGCATACTGTTATACTCTGCCCCCTACTGGAGGCAACCCATACCAAGATCACAAAGTAAGGAGACAAAGTACATTTTCGATACTACCAAAAGCAGCATCCCCCACAGTTTCTCAATATTAGTACTTGAATCTCTGCACTTAAGAAAAGAAAAGTTGGACATAGTCGTACGGCACGCCCTGTTTTTTTTCTTACTGTCGTCAGCTCTTCTTACATGACAGGGATGTCCCTGCATGTCTATTATGCCATTGTCAATTTTGATTGCACAACACACATCTGACACAAGTCTTGTCTTTTTCAGATTGAGTTCAATCCATTGCAGCACTATCCCTATATCCCAGATCCCAGCAGCCCAAAGATAAAAGGTTAGCAGTTCGTTTTTTTACGGGCTGGAATGATTTCCGACGGACTTTTGTTTGATCATCAGAGGTGACGGGCTTGACGGATCTGAGGGTCACCATGGCAGAGTTGGGCGATGTGCCACGTCAACCGGGCAGAGCTCTCAGTAGGTTCTTCGCCTTGAAGGAGATGAAAGTGATGGGCAACTGCATGTGTCACGGACACGCCAGTCACTGTTTGCTGGAAGCCGTCAATAAGGTTTGCTTACTCTCACTCCAACTGTGCACCCGTCAGGAATAAACTTGTGAATAACCAACCCTAGGTGAGCCCGCAGTGCGACTGCCAGCATAACACTGCCGGCGTCAACTGCGAGCGCTGTGACGATCTCTACAACGATCTACCCTGGAGACCAGCGGAGGAGGGCAACCCTCACACCTGCAGACGTAAGACAAAGCTCTGGGATCATGAGTAGCAATTGTCAAATTGTCCTTGCGTCCACCTCAGGCTGCGAGTGCAACAACCACGCCCAGCGCTGTCGCTTTGACCCAGCTTTGTATGAGGCCAGTGGGCGGAGGAGTGGAGGTGTGTGCGAAGGGTGTTTGCACCACACCACGGGAGCAAAGTGTGACCAGTGCGTCCCTGGCTACCAGCCCAATCCCAACAGCCAGATGGACCGTCCTGATGCGTGTATCCGTAAGTAGAGGGGAAATGCATCATCAGGAGTTTCCTTTCAACTCCTACCTATCGCGCTTTGTATTCTATGCCGGTAGCTTTGTATGGCTTTAGTAGCGCTTGTCCTTATTGGCGCTAGGTTGCGTCTGCAACGCTGAAGGGACGCTGAACGGGGGACGATGCGATGACAACACAGGCCTGTGTCAGTGCAAAAGCAATGTCGAAGGGCCACGCTGTGATCGGTGCAAAAGAGGTTATTATGGCCTTTCTGCATCCAATCCTCTGGGTTGCTCAAGTGAGTCAAATGCTTTCTTCTGTGTATTTCATTGCAAAAGTCACTCCCTTAAGTGAGGTTATTTTCATAACAGGAAATTCGTTGAATGTTCCTCCTCCTCCTCCTTTCTGCTCTCCAGAGTGTTCCTGTTTTGCAGAGGGCTCACTTTCAGATATTTGCGATCCAGTCACCGGCCAGTGTCCCTGTCGGCCACACTTTCACGGTCTCACGTGCGACGCGTGTGCGAGAGGCTACTGGAAATCGCCGCAGTTCCAGAGCTGCGAACTTTGCAGGTGTGACCCCACCAAGTCCTTCAGCGATACTTGTGACCAGGTGTGAGCCCAAGTACTATACTGTACACTTCTACAAAAAAACAACAAAAACGGGAGGCTGTTACTCTAATGTAGTATTGTGGACAAAAAGTCATGCATGTGCAGAGAGATGAGAAATGTTTTTCAAGGGTTGTAGTTGCTGCAATCTCATTCATTCATTCATAGCAAGAGAAAATGATTTGAAATCATTCATAAAATAACAAAAAACTACTTTTTTCTACATTTGATAGGAAAATCCAATTATTCGCAAACACTCCCACTCCAAATTAGTACACTGAGCGAGTACCACCAAATATTAATAGCAAAGTAGGTTAAGTAGTGATCATAGAAAACTATTTGATTCAATCTCTGTAACTTAATGTACGATTTAAATATTACCAATAGTTGAGAAATAAATAAAAGTAAAATAATAAATGGAGGGAGATTGTACAAAACCGTAAGTACAATGGCTTAAAAAAAAATGTAAAAAAAATCACTGACTTAATCTGTCAATATATCATTTGTTTCACCAGTGGGAGAAATTTGAGTTGTCGTTTTTTTGTTTTATTCCCTTGTAGTTGACAGGTCAGTGCCAATGCAGGCCAGGCTTTGCAGGCCGTACATGTACTGGATGCCCAGACAACACATTTGGTGATCCTCTCATTGGCTGCAAGCGTAAGTCGTTTTTCAATACATCATCGTGTTCTGTTTTTGTCTCAATAATACCAGTAAAAGAGACTCATCAAACTCTAAACGGATTGTACATTGTGTGAAAAAGTCATGTTGATTTCTGATTGCTCATCACCTATCATTGATCTAATCCACTTTTCCTTTGCTTTTGCCAGCTTGTCTGTGTGACGCCCAAGGAACCCAAATTTGTAACAAGCAGACGGGAAGCTGCTTGTGCCGTCCAGGCGTCACGGGCGCTCGATGCGACTCGTGCATGAGAGGACACTGTGACAATTTTCCCAACTGCAAGATGTGTCCTTCTTGCTTCTTCACCATGGATGGGCAGCAAAAAGCCCTCCGTTTAGCAGTGGAAAGCTTCACCTTGAAAGTGCCGCCTCGTCCGGGAGGGTCCGGTGACCTGGGAAGTTTAGAGCCCCGTATTAGAGTCCTGGGAGCTCGTCTGAACTTCATTCGGAACTCCGTCGCCCTTCCTCCCAGTTCGGCAAAACAGATTGATGATGCTCTGTCCCAAATCAACAAATTAAGGTGTGGAAATAGTTCTATTAACATTGACAATGTATGGATCACGGGGATAATGCTAAGACGTGAAATCCATTTCGGATGGAATTGTTTGCGTTGATCTGACTGAGCAATCAGATGCAAGCTCACGTGCACAGCATCGAGGGACATTACTAATGCTAAATAACTCGGATGGATGAACCATTCAGCTCACTCACGTTTGCTTCACAGGGACCAAGTGGACAAGGTAAAAAATGACCTCTCTCCTTTGGAATCAAAACCTGACCCGAGCAAAGAGCTTGACAAACTACAAGGCCTTCTAGACAGCCTGAATGGGGACTTCAACATCAAGAAAGAAGCCATGAAAAACACAATCACTCCTGGCAATGCAGGTCACTGATGGGGGAGAAAAAATACATACATGTGTATATGTGCACCAACAGCCTGCTCACGTTGAGTTTTTCTTTCATGCAGGAGATTTCTCTACCATCCAAAACGCTTACGACGATTCGACAGATGCCGCCAAGAAAGTAGATGAAAGCAAAACAACTGTGAAGGAATCGGCTGATGTCAGAGAAGACACTTTAGATTTTCAGGAAAAAGAATATCCAAACAATACCAGAAATCTCAACAAACTCAATCAGAGCATGGCGTCTGGCCCGGACCTCACTCCTGTTGCTAAAAAGGTACTAACTAGGCCAGCCAGCAACATTTCTATCACTGTCGCTTATTTCAAGTCACTGACGTATAACAAATGTGTTGATTGTTTGATCAGGTATGTGGCAGTGTTCGGTCTGAGCCCTGTACCCCGCTCGTGTGTGAGGGTGAAGATTTGTGTCCACCGGAAGGCGCGTTGCCCTGTGAAAAAGGCTCCTTGTGCGTCGGCGCCCTGCCTTTGGGCAAGAGGGCTGATGCCGATGTGAAGGATGTGAAAGATCGGCTGGAAAATCTCAGCAACAAGATCACAGAAGCTGCAGAGAAGGTACAGGAGGGATGGAGGGACGGATAGACGGATGGATAGTATATAAACGTCTACAGTGTAGTATCCAGACACACTTGTCAACCAATTTTGTATTCTTTTTTTTCCACAGCTCCAAGACACCCAAGATAACACCAATGACATGAGACAGTCAACAGACAATCTGTCCAATAAGATTAGGCAGGCCAGAAACGACCTGGAAGATGATTTAAAAGAGGCAAAGGATGTGGTGAAAGATATTAAAGATCTCCTGTCAGGTATACTGATTTGGAGTGTTTCCATTTCGGGATGACGGATTCAATATCGTGTGCGTCACGTTAGCTTGCTTTATTTAGAACAAGAGCTGTTATTTTTCTATATGGATGCGAACAAATGGCATTTAAAAAGCAGCATGTGTAATGGATTGGATTGGATTATACCTTGTATTTAGCTGGATGTTTTGTTCCGCTTCCAACTTGTCTTGTCTCTTGCTTCAGACCCATCCTCCAACCTGACCCACGTTCAGGACGCGAGTGACTGGATCCTGAAAACCAAACTGCCTTTGAGCCTGGCTTCTCTCAAGAAAAAGCTGGATGAACTGAAAAATCTTGCCGCCAACCTACCAGACAGTACCTCCATATTAGACAAGTCAGAGCCACAGTTGGATGAAGCTAGAAAACTGTTGCAGGAAGCCCAAGATACCAGGTGATTGATAGAGAGATTTGGTTCTTCCAATCAATTGATTAGAGAATGAAATGTACTTGCCTCTGGAGAAATGCAAGGTTTTTCTGAAAGTGCCATCTTGACAGGGACACGGCCCAAGGGGTGAAAGATGATGTGGACGAGCTGCTGGCAGGCTTTGACTCTGTGGAGGACTCCCTCGCCGACATGGAGGACAGATTGCAGAACAGTATGGATTCAATTGACAACTTGAATCGAACGCTTACCAAGGTGGGACCCGGGAAAGAGCTTTTGTATCGTTTTCAGTATTGATGGAGAAATTATGCTAGCTAGCTAACTAGCTAGCTAGCCACACTTGGAAAATACATTTGCAGAAATGCTTCCCATTGATTTGATCCAGGCCAAAAATCAACTGAAACCAGCAGAGAAGACGTTGGATGATGTGTCAGCGGTGATTCAGCCGATCCAGCCTCAACTGGATGAACTTAAAAAGGTGCTGCAGAATGCTTCCGAAATTGCCGAAGATGCACAGGAAACTGCAGACCGAGCTGGGGATGAGGCAGATGCTGCGGATAAGGTTAGCCTTATTGCAAGTCACGGGATGGATGGATGGATGGATGGGACTACAATTTGATTCATGACTGTGTTTTATTTTGCTTTGTTTTCAAGGAGCTGTTGTCAGTGCAGAAAGAGTTTGATCGGCTTAAAGATAAGGTCGCAGCCGGAGGGCTTCCTGGAGAAAAAGGCCCGGGGGCCGAACAGCTTTCAAAGCTAAGGGAAGATGCTGGCAATCTGGCCAATAGCACTGGCGCCATGTTGGATGCTCTCGAAGGTAACCCTTGGCATTTATTTGCAGCGTCTTATGCATTTTCTCATGAGGTTGGTTGAGCTCTGGTTAGCTGCCAATATTTGACTTGTTACACAAAGACAAACTGAGTGGATTATTTATTCAGGCTACATTTGACTCTGTCCAGATATAGAACGTGTCTATTTTGGAGACAAACGATACGCAATTATTCATCTTCTCATTTACCCATTCCTCATGGGTGAAACAAATGTGTAGTAAACTTCCAGTACTAGACTTCCATTGGTCTCAATGAATTTCGCTTCAGGGAGGGAGGGAGGGAGGGAGGGAGCGACTGATTTGAACCCTTTTTCTTTTTGTTTTTCTAAACAATCATTGGCCCTTATTGCATGGAAAAATGTTTTGCACGCCTCGCGAGCTTGTTACGCTGCTGGCGGTTTAGTTTAGTTTATTGTTTAGCACATATTATTATATCAATAACTGTGCAAGGAGGGAGACGAAGCCTAGGGCTTGTAAAGAGCTCCACTCCTAACCCCCAATTCCAACCCTTAATGCTGAGTGCCAAGCAGGGAGGCAATGGGCCCCATTTTTACAGTCTTTGGTATGACCCGGCCGGGGTTTGAACCCACAACCTTCCAGTCTCAGGGCGGACACTCTAACCACTGTTGGTTGCACGAACTGGCAAAAGAAGTTGAATTAGTGAAAACAATTGCATTTTTTTTAACTGGCTTTCCGGACAAGGAAATAGTGTTGTGACTCTCCAGACTTTGGAATTTAGCTGGACTTTGACGATGCCTTTTTCTACACGGTCTTCATTAGCAGGAAGCCAGCTAGAAATGGTTTCTCATGTAAGCATTGAAATGAGACAATTCCTTCGCTCCCACCCAACATTTCACGCAAAGGCTCGCGGGCTGTAGGAATGAGGTGGATAAAGCAAGAAAATGAGTCAAATGATGATGATCTGTGAACTCTCTTGAAAGAAAGTACGCCTTTGTTACCGCTCCACAGGAAAAGCCGACTCACTGAAGCAATTGCAGGATGAGATTCTTCAAAAGTCCAAAAAGCTTGAGGGACTTGATGACAAGCTTCAAAATCTGGTGACACAACTTCAAAAGAAAGCCCACGATTTGAGTGTTTGCCAGGGCTGACAAGTAGCTTCTTTCACACCAAGCCGCAGGATAATCTTTTCCACGATTTAAGCAAAACTCTTCCTTGACCCTGAAATATCAACTCTGATGGCCGTAGCAACTTATCAATGTTAAGAGCCACTTTTGCTTCGCTCTTAGTGAGGATGTCAATGCATTCATTTGTCATGAGAAAGGGCAACACAAAACGTATCTATCACATTTGCCTACAGGGTGTCAAAAAGAATAGATGTCGCAAATGCAATAGGCCATTCTTGATCCTGAAATGTGGAAAAGTGCGATGGCTTTTGATTTCACGCAGCATTTTTGGGTGTGAATGTGTCATGTGGTCATCATCCATTGCACATTCATAAAGCTCCACAGTATAGCCCTTTGACTATGTTGGACATTTCTTTTAAAGCCTTTTTAACGTAGTTTACCTAGGACATGTGATTACTTTAAGGACAAATGATGTCACTTTTTTGGGACGCTCTGTACTATTATTTATTGTATGTTTTGTTATCGGTGCAGAACTCATCATATTTAATAAAAGCCTTACTAATGCTTCTTCAAAGACTTATGTGGTAGATTAACGGGATATGAAGAAGAAAGAGACAGACTAATCTGCATTTATTGAGGGGAAAAAGGAAATGAATATATCCAAAATGTGCATTTCACTACATATGGACTTTTTCTACAGAGTTGTGGCACTTAGATTCATTCATTTTACAGATTCATTTATGTAGGGTGGAGACCCGCTATTTGACCGGGCCAACCCACAAATATCAAAACGCTGCGCAAATAATTGCCGCCTGTGTAAATGCAATGAGAGAAGATAGCATACATGTTGATAAAAACATGTGCTTTCCATGAACAATGCCTGGGGGCGAAACCAATAAACGTTGAAAAACGTTGCTTGCATATTCCAAACTCCAAAACCTCATTATTTATAATAGCTTACTGATGATACACTAGTGACTTACAAAATCGGGCTCTTTGATGTTCAACTTGTGTTTTTGCCATCAATTCCGACAGATCAACTTCAAATAAACATTTCAATGGATGTCATCCAAATGGTCAGTCATGAGAGAAGACCTTCCGACGTGTTGCACAGTGGACGAGTTGAGTGTCTCTCTGAAAGTGGAAATAATATTTCAGAAGCAGGCAGCAAGGTTTTCATCCTTGTCAAGCAAGGAGAAAAAAAACATTGACTTACATGAGAATGGGGTCAATCACATGACAGAACAAACACCAGATTGAAGCGGCATCTCCTTTCTCTCAGCCACGGCGGCTCCCGGGCTACGAGGCACAGATAGCAATCATCTTTAAAAGCTAAAATCGGAGCTAACATCCTCGTCAATGGATACTTATCGATGCATTTAGGACCTTTTGGATGTAGTGTCATTCTCACAGTCCACAGAGTGGACCTCTCTTGGTTCTGCTAGCAGGTACCTGGGTTCACTATGATGACCTCTCAGAGGAGGGCAGAGACTCCCGTTAGGCTGGGAAGTCAGATGATGGGAGGCGTGGAGAGGATTTCTATTTGGGTCTAGAACGTCACCACTGCAGGTCCCCAGACATTGGAGGTCAGTCTGAGACGAGGTCTGGACAATGATGTGGGGCAGTGAGAGCGCAGCGGAGCAGTGCTCCCTGTGGAGTTTCTTCATGTGGTAGATGGCGGCGCTGGCGTGGAAGGCTTGCTGTTGACAAAGAATACAGAAACAAGACCAAACATCACCTAGCGTCGCAAAAAACGTCGGATGGTGGAACATTCGTTTGAGATGGCATGCGGAACACCAGAACGAGCCCGCATTGTTACTGACCTTCCATTTAGATTTGGCAAAATTCCGTTCCATCTGCTCACAGACCGAACGGTAAATATCCAAGTCTTTAGCTGTTTTTCCAGCAATCCTGTAATCGAGCCATTGATGGTCAACAATACGGTGACAACGCAGGATAGATATCCAAGGATCGAAATCCAAGGATAGATTTAGTTTGCGTTGATGTGTAAATAGAGAGGGGGGGGGAGGACGCACCATGGGTGCCGCAGGGCCTGTTCAGTGGTGAATCGTTTCAGGGGGTTTTTCTCCATCATATTCTTAATAAAGTCGATCGCTGTGAAGACATCAAGGAGATAGATATACACTGCCCCACAAGTTTGACAAATTGAACCCAAAACATGTTCATGGAGACTCAATCCTTGAGCAATCACGCTCTTTCTATTGGCACATTCAAGAAAGTCATTTTCAGAACATTTGGTACCTGACTCGGAGATGTCATCCCAAAAGGGAGAGTGAAAGGCGTAGTCAGCTCTCATGATCTTTGAAAAGAGCTGCGTCTCATTGTCCTCAAAGAATGGAGGGTATCCACACAGCCTACAATGCACAAACAACTACGTTCCACAATCTGATGTCCACTCATTAGAAATATCTCAATTATTGTATGAATGCCTGCGTAGTTAGTATAAGGTAAAAAAAAAAAAAAAAAAGACTTACAAGATGTACGTAATGACTCCGATGGACCAACAGTCAACAGCTTTGCTGTATGGTTTTTGGGCCAAAACCTCTGGAGCTACCAAAAAAAGATGCTGATAATCATGCAGGTAAGACGAAAATATTTGGCCAACATTTACAGCCAATATCTTTTGTATTTTGCTGCGTATGCCTCACCGACATATCCCGGTGTACCGCATGCTGTAGACATCACCCCGTGCTCCAACGTCTTGGAAAGGCCAAAGTCGCTAACCATGATCTTTGCATTTTGGTCGTCGTCGTAGTACAGCAGGTTTTCGGGCTATTCGGCAAAAGAGCGGGGAAGAAAAAGCTTGATGGACGGAAAAGAGAAATGTCTCCCTGTATTTTGTGTGTTTACCTTGAGGTCCCTGTGCACAATACTGTTTTGGTGCAGGTAGCTAACAGCCTCCAGCACCTGTTTGATCACCAGGCTGGCATCCTTCTCGGTGAAAACGCCTTTATCTACGATCCGATCAAAAAGCTCCCCACCGGACACCCTGCGCGCAAATCGGGAAGAGGATCGGTAACCTTTTTGCTTTTGAGGGTATGCCATCATCTCCGCTTACAGTTGCATGACCAGGTAATAGTGTGTCCGGCTCTCGTAAAAATCCTCCAGCCCCACCACGTTGTCGTGCTTGATCCTGAAACCAGAGCAAGTGTGCAGACGTCAGCAACCATGGAGAAAAAACAACAACGACACTATGGTCACCAAAACAGATTGAAGCTGCCAAACGTTTACCTCTTTAAAACGTTAATTTCGTTTTCCAGGTTGCTGTGGGTGAGGTGCTTTTTTTTCAGACATTTCAGAGCAAACAATTTCCCCGTTTTCTTCTCTCTCACCATGAAAACTTCGGAAAACGACCCCCTGCGCAAAACAATGGCAGAATAGCTGGCTGGGTGTGACAATACGGACACGTCAGCCAATCACAACATTCTTCCATAAACGCACAATATAACAGCATCAACATATATATGTACTTAAATAAAAGATCATCATTTGTATATAATTAGCATAATATATATTATTGATCATAATATATATCATATATGAATTATCCATCCATCCATTTTCCGAACCGCTTAGTCCCCACAGGGGTCGCGGGCGTGCTGGAGCCTATTCCAGCCGTCATCGGGCAGTAGGCGGGGGACACCCTGAACCGGTTGCCAGCCAATCGCAGGGCACACAGAGACAAACAACCATTTGCACTCGGACTCACAGTTAGGGACAATTTGGAGCCATCAATCGGCCTACCAAGCATGTTTTGGGATGTGGGAGGAAACCAGAGTGCCCGGAGAAAACCCACACGGGCCCGGGGAGAACGTGCAAACTCCGCACAGGGAGGGCCGGAGGTGGAATCCAACCCGCACCCTCCTAACTGTGAGGCGGTCGTGCTACCCAGTGCGACACCGAGCCGCTACACATATAATAATAAAAGGTAAATATTTTATGTATATCAACAAATATAATAATGACAGACATTATCAATGAATGTTTGCTAAAGCAAAATACTGTACCACATCAACATAATGAAGTAGCCGACCGCCCGGCCGGCATTCGACATACTATTGAGCGAGACTGCTAATCCTATAAGCAAGTGTGGCTCGGATGTTCCCACACTGCTCCAGCCTGACGTCAGTGATCAGGACTGACAGACACACATGCAGCCAGCCAGCCAGCCAGCCAGCACGCCGCTTATTCACAATCAGAGTACTTTAAGCAGCTTGCAGTCCACAAGACAGCAATGAGGGAACAGGATTACCATTCAGTGTTGCATTTCTTTGTTATCAGGCCAACAATGTGAGAGGATGGCTATTGCTAAGTGACAACGTCACACTTTGCTTTAACTCATATATTATTAGAGACATCTTTACTCATCCTTCCTTCTATTATATGTATTTACAGTTCAGTATGTCAAAATCATGAAAGACTTCATCAAGTCTGCATGGATGCGGATTCCAATGTGTTGCAATACATACGTCAAAATGGGCCAGCCTGGATCTGAGAGTGCATGAAAGTTTCCATTGATAAAGTCTGCTATGGGGAAGGAAGGTGATGAGAGGATTATCCTTAAACTTGTGCCATTCTGAGCCTGGGGTGTTCTCCTTTGGATATTTGCACTGGCTGTAAATAGCAGCCTTGTATTGCAAAATATGAATCTATTTAGCTCAAACGTTGTGGATTCGTGTGCACGTGCGTGTGTGTGTGTGCGTGTGTGTGTGTGATTAACGGCTTCAGAACGTTACTTACGATCCCATCTTGCCCTTGAAGTCAAACACATCCTTGATGTTATTGACGGGTTTCTTCCAACTGCACACAATCTCCTTCCGCCCCATCTTGGCTCTGACGTTGCCGTAGACTCCTGAAGCGCACACGCGCGCCAAATTTTCAAATGACAACGCACGCAGATTATATTCAAAATATTGAAAACTAAAACATCATGGAAGGAATAAATGCGTATGACATTCTGTAAGTGTAAAAGCATTGGTGTGTATTTTATTAGCGTGCTCTAGTCTAATTACAAATTATATTGTGTGAAAAATGTGAAAATTGCGCATCTGCAAAGCTTATTGATTTTGGAATGTTTTTTGTTTTATATTCGATTGAAGAAAAGAATAATCTCTTGAAAAATATCAAACTAGTTGGTACATACTTATTGTATGTATCCAAAGCAAATGCTACGCTATGTGTGTACCTCACAGTAGCCCCGAACCAGTGCAAAGCATTCGATCTACAGTAGTTCATTTTGGAATTGGATGTTCCCTTTTCAGTTTGGTTACATAAATGGTTGCATGTCCACGGGTGAGGGAGGTTAGTCCCAGCTAAGTAAAGCCCTTTTGTACCTATCAGTTGCACGGCATTCCAAAACGTAGCGGATTAGATAGCAGCGGTTGCTTAAGCTTCTGACATCTACTGTATGTGCCACCTCACTTAGCTGCTCAAGTGTGTGTCTCTTCTGGATTAATGCCTGATTCCATAATGGAACTGGGTCGGTTCATCCCATCGCCGACCCTTGGACGTGCCAAATTATTTCAATGGCACAACTTTCAATGTCACTTTCAAAAATTGCAAAACTAATCATTACAGGAATAATAGAATCTGTCATTTTTCACCCATCTACCAGCTAGCTATTATGCTCACAGTATGATGAATGCATTTTCCATTACGACTAATGGATTTTCCATCCATCCAGACTAATGGGTTTTCCATCCATCCATCCATCCATCCATCCATCCATCCATCCATCCATCCATCCATCCATCCATCCATCCATCCATCCATCCATCCATCCATCCATCCATCCATCCATCCATCCATCCATCCATCCATCCATCCAGCCGTCCTTGAGACAACTCATATTTACATTAGGAACGTTTGTATACACAGCTACAGTGTGCTAAACTCACTTCGTATCTGGCTGTTTTCAAAAAGCCATTGTGTAAATGGTGTCATTTGTGTGCGCGCGTGTCTGGGTGTTCTTAAACAAAATATGGATTTGCCACATTTCAATCCAATTGTGACTAATATGAATGCAAAATTTGTTTTCTGTCTAAATTGAAGGTTAGGTGCGCACAATTGATTTGTAGATACCGCTTTACTTGACTCAAATGCATACAATCTAAAGCTTTAAAACCCCTAAAACTAGGCTAGTGGTAGTAATGCAAAGGTATTTTACCTTGTGGAGCGGTGACAGATGGGATCACTGAGGGAGGTATCTAGGACGGACGGTACCTGACTTTTCCAACAAGTGCGCAGCCTTTTACCATCACGGGGCGGAGCTTCATCATCACGAGGGAAGTCGCGACTCCCACAGCCAAACGACTCGTTAACTACATGCATACGTCAGGTAAAATATGTTATCATGATGAAAGATTATAGATCATAAAAATCCAATTCTGCCGTCTTGTTATGCCACAAATGTGTGATTGATTCAACTTTGAGTGCTATGCCATAATTGTGTGATTAATTCAACTCCGCGTGCTATGATTGATTTCTATGATCATTCTCACCATCAAGTGTTCATCTTCTATTCTCAGAAAGAATCGATTAGCTTTATTTCAAATAAAGACGTCAAAGGTTTGACAGGCGATGCTCGGTGGCATATGACAGGTTGCGTTGAAGCACTCTAGTATCGTTTCTTTAAATTATTGTTTCTTTCAGAAAAAAACTTTGATGAACCTAGGGTACACGGACCGTGGACACTATATTCGTGATCAGTATTTACAATAATTACATGAAAAAGCTGAAAATAAAATGGTTTCAATTCTAAAAATAAAAGCGCAGTAAAAAAGAAATGCAAACTGTTGGCGAACCATAGGTGACGCTATTATACCATTCCAGTCGGCGAAGGGCATTTGAACACCGAGAGGAAGACGACGACGACGACGAAGAAGAAGAAGAACTGTAGCAGCAGCAGCAGCAGCAGCAGCAGCTTCCTCTTCCAGGGCTGTTACTACGTCATTTATTGACGCCGTGCACAATTTTAGCTAGCTCAGTGACCATCTCTACGAACACAAGGACGCTAAATCTGAAATAAAATTCAATAAAATGTAAAGTGACACGAACCAATTGGTGACGCAAGGTTCGATATGAGCTGCCCTTCTCAAAAATCGTTAGCGTTCAATAGACCTAAATGCAATGCAAACAAGGTTGGCTTGCGCTATGCTACGTTTAGCAAGTTAACGAGCCCAAACTAGTCGATACGCAGTGCAGTTCTTTGGCTATCCAGCAACTTTGCCATTTACTGTGTGTGTTTATGTCTATCCGATGCGACGTGGGGAGTTCAATGTTGCTCATGTCCTTTCGTTGGCTAAACCGGGTAGCGCCCCTTAGCTGTCGGTGCTAGGCTGCTTCCGGAGTGATTACGCATTACTGCGTTAACGTTTGATCGCGAAGTGTCATCATTCTCATGGCATTGCATTGAGTTGGCGTGCACTTTTCTTTATTCTTTTTATGTGTTCCACTTTAAACCCCAGGACTATGGCACCACGCTTACAGTTGGAGAAAGCGGCTTGGCGTTGGGTGACATCGGTAAAACCTGAAGAGATCAGTCAAGAGCATATCGAGCTGGCGTACCGCGTCAGTCTTCCTGTCTGCCAGAGAGGAACCTGCAGGTACGTATGTCGCCCAAATGTCATCGATAACGTTGAATGAATAGCAGGTTGCCATTGGCATCACCCGCGAGTTGACTTTCTTTGATGTGGCATTGTCACCCACATGATGCCTGGACTCTTTATTTGTCGGACGAGGCAGCCACTCTGTATTGCGACATACCGCCAAATGACATCAATCAAGTTCACATTTAGCCAGAAGAAGTCCATCTGAAACTGTGACTTGTATGGACGCTGTCATACGGTGTATGCACATTGTTAGCCTGCGTATGCAATCGGTATTTGAACAAGGGTTTCGATGTCATGACTTTTCAGGAGAAACTGCAAAGGGAACCCTAACTGTCTTGTTGGCATTGGTGAACAGACGTGGCTTGGGGAGATTGATGAAAACGCATTCCACAATATCGATGACCCAAATTCAGAACGTAGAGATAAGGTACAATAGTTGGTCAGTTCAATGACTGTGCACAGTGCTTTGAATAATGTGTCTTTGTTTGTGTGTCTCTCTTACAGAATACGTTTGTTGGTTTGACCAACCTGGGAGCCACGTGTTACGTCAACACCTTCCTACAAGTGTGGTTCCATAACCTTGAGTTAAGAAAAAGCCTCTATCAGTGCTACAATTCCCGTGCACAGGAGCACAACATAGAGTCAGGTACAAGAATAAATTGAGCTGCTTTAAAATGTGTGCCACATTGCCTTAACTTTGAGTTACAAAAAAGCCTCTATCAGTGCGACAATTCCCGTGCACAGGAACACAGGTACAAGAATAAATTGAGCTGCTTTCAAATGTGTGCCACACTGGTTTGTTTGTTTGTTTGTTTGTTTGTTTGTTTGTTTGATTGTTTGTGTTTATCTACCACAGCATGTATCAAACTATCAGCGCTATCACTCAACCCCTAACTCAAAATTTCATTCATGGAGTTTATAACCCAAACCACTTCTTGCCATCATAGCTGATGGATGTATTGCAGTATTCACGGATGTATTGCAGTAGAATACCACGCACACTACTTTGACATACGATTGTGTCTTTCAGATTATGAGCCTCAGTCCATTTGTGAGCATCTACAGTATTTGTTTGCACTACTACAGAACAGCAACAGAAAATACATTGATCCTTCGGGGCTGGTTAAAGCTCTTGGCCTAGACACTGGGCAGCAGCAAGTAAGAGCCTCTGAAACCCAGTCAGTCAAGACTCCACAAAGCAAACCACTAAAGTCCTTCTCTCTCTCTCTCTCTCTCTCTCTCTCTCTCTCTCTCTCTCTCTCTCTCTCTCTCTCTCTCTCTCTCTCTCTCTCTCTCTCTCTCTCTCTCTCTCTCTCTCTCTCTCTCTCTCTCTCTCTCTCTCTCTCTTTCTCTTTCTCTTTCTCTCTTTTTTTTTTTCTTTCTCAGGATGCCCAAGAGTTTTCAAAGCTCTTCTTGTCATTGTTGGAGGACACGTTGTCCAAGCAGAAGAACCCAACCTTGCAAAATGTCATTCAGCAGCAATTCTGTGGACAGTTCTCTTATGTAACTGTGTAAGCAAATCAACTGCCCAAATGTCACTTCAAGACCACCACCCCCAAAAAATGCATTTATTCCCATTAACAAATGAAGATTTGATGCACTCACTGACTTGTTTTCTAGCTGTGACCAATGTGGACGATCGTCTGCGCTGCCCTCCCGATTCTACGAACTGGAATTGAACATTCAAGGCCACAAGAACCTTACAGAATGTGTTACAGAGTTTCTGAAGGTGGGTTAAGGTCAGAGTAACCCGTTCACAATAGAAGGAGTTCCGTAAATGGGCTCTCTGGTCATGGACCCGATTGTCACAAATTATTTTTTTTTTTAAATGCACCGTAGGAAGCTAAACGACGAGCGCGTAAACCTTAGCGCAAGTCATCTGAAGAATTTCTGTGACCAATTTCAAGGCGGTAGATAATAACAAGTTGGGCTGCCGTTAAATAATAACAAGTCGGGCCGTTTGATCTTTATGACTGCTTTATTACAGTGATGGTAAGGATGTTTTTCGATTCTAATCCAGGAGTAGAACAAATGGCTGTATTCATCCATTTCACATGGCATCATAATGACTTACCCAATCCTCCTGATATTGTCGCCTGCGTATTGCGTCTCTTTTAATACAGTGCCAACAGATTTGGGTGGAGCAAACGGAGCCCTTTCGGCTGCCCCAAAACACGCCTGAACTAAATGAACTTAACAAAGGACTCCTTCGGCTGCCTAAAAACAGGCCTTTCTAAAAAAAAACAAGACTTTGGATACATCGACAGCATATGTAGTTCTATATACATAACATATTGCAATCATCCAGCTTCTCCCCTCTTGTGATATTTCTATCAAACGACACGTATGCTTTGCTTGTCTGCACTTTTCAGGATGAGAAACTAGATGGAGACAACCGCTACTTTTGTGAAACCTGTCAAAGTAAACAGAGCGCGACCCGGCGGATCAGACTGCACAGTCTCCCGCCCACCCTCAACCTGCAACTCATGCGCTTTGTCTTTGACAGGTTTGTCCGAGCTCATCTTTTACATTTATTTAAAGCTCAGATGTTGGAGAATATTTGAGATGATTCAGCGTCGACAATGTCTATATTCCAAATTGCAGCCAATAACGATGCTTCTGTGATGTAATCTCTAGACAAACAGGCCATAAGAAGAAACTCAACACCTACATCAGTTTCCCCGAGCAACTCGACATGGCGCCATTTTTTGAAGTTACAAAAGGTATCAGCAGTTTTACTTTCTACGACAAACACTCATACCCTCTTCTGCTGCAAAAGGATAAATGAAGTGGCATTTTGCTGAGCCTCAATTGCAAGTCCATTTTCCATGTCCAAATACTGAAGCAGCAAACTGTGTGTTGTGGTTCCCTTTGTAGATCAGAAGTGTGTGTATGAACTGAGCGCAGTGCTGATCCATCGTGGCATCAGCGCCTACTCGGGACATTATATCGCTCATGTGAAAGATGCTCGTACCAGTGACTGGTACAAATTCAATGATGAAGAAATTGAAAGGATGGAAGGCAAGAAGCTGCAATTGGGTACGGAGGATGATATCGGTAAGCGGCGCCACCGGGATCCGTCGTTGTAGTTCCCGACCGAGCAGGAGCCTATTTTGCTTTAATGTCTCACTTTTCCATTTCGGTTTGAAAAAAAAAGAAAAGCAGTCATAACGTATTTGCCACTTTCTCTTTGGTCTCAGCTGAAGCGCTAAAGTCTCAGACACGGAAACCCAAGTGCAGTAAAGGCTACCACTGCTCCCGAAATGCCTACATGTTGGTGTACAAGATCCAGGAAGAGGAGCCCGTAGATCCCTCCACGACTGTAGTTGAAGTTCCCGGTGGGCTCGATTTTTTTTTTTTTCGTTTGTTTTTGTTTTTTACATCAATGAATGAGAAAACAGTCTGCTCAATGACACACAATGACTGCTTTGCTACTCCTGATCGATAATCATTTAAAAAAAGTGTACTGAAGATGCCCACGAGGGGAAAAGCGGTACAGAAAATGGATGGATGAAAACGTGAACGTGTGACACAAAGAAGTAAGCAACGGCACTGTTGCAAAAGTTCAAATTGGCCACCACACATTACGTTTGGCTTAGGGAGTCTGACCTGGACAGTAGTCCTAAACTTGCTGTCAATGTCTGTCTTGGCTGGCTGGCTCGTCTTATCTTTGAGCTTTGTTTGCCTCTTTTTCCCCACTCAAGAGTTCCTTCAGAGGCTCGTGGACCAAGACAACCACAAATTTGAAGAATGGTGCAGTGAAATGTCAGCCATGAGGAAACAGAGTGTGGACAAGGGCAAAGCCAAGCACGAAGAAGTCAGGGAGCTGTACGAGCTGTTACCCGCTCCGGACGGTCAGTCGACGACGTATTCCCTTGACCCGCCGAGAATTATCGTTTGCTAGACGTGGACCAAACGTTCTCTTGTCCTTTTCTACAGGAGAGCCTTACGAGTTTATACCTCTGGATTGGTTGAAGAAGTGGTTGGATGACTCGACTGCCACCAAGAAAATTGACAACTCTCATTTCCTGTGTTCTCATGGCAAACTGCATCCAGACAAAGTGGGAGACGCCAAGAGAGTTTCTCAGACAGCCGGGCGGGTCCTGTACGAACGCTACGGCGGGGGGCCGAGGCTGGACGGTAGGATCGGTGGGACTGGACAAACCCGATCGGTGCGGTGAAGCCGTTTGCGCGATAAATGTGTACCTCCTCAACGGCAGGCTCTACTCTGTGCCGAGAGTGTGTGCAACAGCGATGCAGGGTGCTGCGTCTGAAGAATCAACTCAATGAGGACTACAAGGAAGTGTCCAATCTGGTCAAACGTACAATCAGGTGATCATGTACATAAGATTTTCATTTGGTTATTTAAGGGCCCGACTCATTAATATTATTATTATTATTATTATTCAGGGTTGGAATTGGGGGCTTAGATCACCAAATGATTCCCGGGCACGGCACCGCTGCTGCTTACCGCTCCCCTCGGGGATGGGTTAAATGCAGAGGACAAATTTCACCACACCCAGATGTGTGTGCGTGTGACAATCATTGGGTCTTTATCACTAGAAAATAGCACTTTGGCAAAACGTCTGAAATCCAGCCCTTCTGGCGAGACATCCTTTTTTGGTCTGTCAGCACTTTGACGTGAACATTTTTGTCTGTCAGCGGAGAAGGTTTCTGGGTGGGCAAAGCCTCCCTGCGCAGTTGGAGGCAGTTGGCTCTGGAGCAACTGGAGAAGGATGAACATGAAAGCCAACCAAGCAATGGTCAGAGCAATGGCAATGGACCACATGGCAACAACAGCCAAGGTAGGAAACGTTTGGAACTAAATGGATCATTTCATTACATCAAAGAACGAGCCTATTGGGATTGGACTTGTTCTAAACGGCTTGTAGATTGCAGCCCTGAGGTCTCCGAGGGCAACGAGGAGGAGATGAAGACATTTAATGACGACATTGTCTGCAGTCATGGTATGTTCACCATGTATGTATGTATGAATTCCCACTTTCTGTCATGTGACTTAATAAATGCCAATGGTTTTCGCTTGCATCAAGGAGGTCTGGGTATTGTGGACACTGAACGCAAGCTTGTATCTTCTGAAGTTTGGAACAAGCTTCGAGCATACTTCCCCAAAGCCCTTGAATATACCCAAGACCAAAGTCCCTGTCCGCAGTGTCTGGTAAGTGGAAACTGCTGATGAGTTCTTGTATGTTTGTATGTACAGTTTTGATAGCCGAATGAACGGAGGAGACGTTTTCCACGTTTCTTAATGTTGCGCTTACTTACTCACTACCAAGTGACAGCCCTCCTTGTGTCAAACCTTTCCTGCTTTTGTGTCTAGACACTGGAGCAGGAAGAAAAGGACAATGAAGCTGTGAGTAAAATGATGGCTCTGGACCAGAAGAACCAGCTACTCAACCTCTTCCATGAGAAGAACCGGCCAACCCTCACCAAGTGGCCTCAGGTAACAACGTCAGTGGCACACTGACAGTGTGTGCTGGACTCGATGACTAAATCCTTTGTTCTCTCAATTCCCAGGACACAGACATCCTCTACATTGTTCCTCTGTTTTTCGTGGACGAGTGGAGAAAATTTATCAGGTAGGTCTTTAAGGGTTGTCAACCAGGCTGCACAAGTGTTTTGTCCTTCACGATGCTCTAAAATGAAATATTGTACTGGGCGACTGTCGTTGCTTGTTTTAAATGCTCCTTCCTTCCTTGCTTGCTTACTTCCTTGCTTCCTTGTTTGCTCCCTCCCTCCCTCCCTCCCAACCTCCCTCCCTTCCTTCCTTCCTTCCTTCCTTCCTTCCTTCCTTCCTTCCTTCCTTCCTTCCTTCCTTCCTTCCTTCCTTCCTTCCTTCCTTCCTTCCTTCCTTGCTTGCTTGCTTGCTTGCTTGCTTGCTTGCTTGCTTGCTTGCTTGCTTCTTTCCTTCCTTGCTTCCTCCCACCCTCCCACCGTCCATCCCTCCCTCCATCCCTCCCTCCCTCCCTCCCTCCCTCCCTCCCTCCCTCCCTCCCTCCCTCCCTCCCTCCCTCCCTCCCTCCCTCCCTCCCTCCCTACTGCTAGGAGACCCACCAAATCGTCCCCAGTGTCCAGCGTGGGCAACAGCCTCCTGGTATGTCCGCATGGGGGCTTCATGTTCACCTATGACTCCCTAATCAACGGCGATGCACAGCAGTGAGTATTTTATTATTTCCTTTTGCTCTCCCCATTTTTAATTGTTTTACTCCATCCACCGTGTAACTCTTAAAAGACCACGTTCCAGTTGGGAGCAAACATGACCCGAAAAAACAAATGGATGAAAGTAAAATTTCAGCTTTGTGTGGAGACTGCTTACTTTGAAACAAGATGGTCATGAATAACCCGAATGTGGCTTGATACTGTTTGCTTTGTCACAGCATTGCTCTGCTTTGGCCCAGTGAATGGGAGGTCATCAGCAAACTCTTCATGGTGGACCAGCCCATCTCCATCCGCTGCTTCAAACAGACGACGCCCTCGGGTCCCACCGCCAAATATACTACTCAGCCCGGTTAGAGTGCAAAAGTCACCCTTTTTGGCATGTTTCACTTCACAGAACATCTTCAAATGCACCTATTGCAACACATTTGCAACATGTATGTTACTTATGCTCCACTAAAAGATGAATGAATGAATGAATCTTTATTTCGAACATGATTTAAAGAATAAAAACTATAAAAAACAAACAAACTGGTAAGATAGCAACCGATTAAAAAGAGGTAGGCCAGGAGGAATTCTGATCTATTATGGGTTACTAAATCTATAGAATGGCTACTAATTGTTGTGCCCTTACATCATACTAGTTGACTTTTTTTCATTCATCATCTAGCTTATCCTCAGCAGGGGTGCTGGAGCCTATCCCAGCAGCCTTTGGGCGCTAGCCAGGGTACAGTGATCCCTCCTTTATTGCGGGAGATGCGTTCCAGAACCACCCGCAATAAATGAAGATGCGCAAAATAGAAATGGTATATATATTATTTGGAAATTCTAACACGTTGCATTGAGATTTCCAACAGCAAACTCAACGCCATTGCCGCATGATCCGCCTGGCAGGCAGTGGACTATTTCTCTCATACGGCGCCTCATTAAAGTCACAAAGTGGGAAAGAAAACGATTTCCATCCATTGGCAAGCTATAATCAGAGAGAGAGAGAGAGAGAGAGAAGGGGGGGGGTATTTTGGCAAATACAAGATTAGACACTAAAATAGGGACAACAGATATCGACCAAATTTGATATTGTTGCTGCCTTTAGCCAGCAAGGCCTCGACCACTTTTTAATCCAAGCTTCTAATGGGATCTGTGATTATTGTTTTTGTTTTGGTCATGATGTGTGTGGTCATGTATTCAGATCTCTGCTGGGAGTGCAGAGAGGGCTTCCTTTTCCAGCAACAGAAGGACCTCCGAGAGTACACCCAAGCCACAATTTACATCCGCAAAATCGCAGAAGACAAAAGGGTATGACAAATCAACTCGGTGCCCGACGAGTCGAAAGCTGGCGCTACTGTAGACGTGCACGTGACTCAACATGTAAATGGCATCTGACGTTCCGTTGTGAATAGATGATGAAAGAAGCTATTCCAGAGAGGAACGCCAGCAGCTCCGAGGCGGAGGCGGAGGAGGAGAAGGAGGAGCAACCAAAGGTAGCTGGTGAGAGAGATCCAGACTTCAGCCAGGTAAATAAGTCAAGAAAATGTAGCTTATTGGTGGCAATATTAATTCTGCTCATATCTGTACTGAGAAGATCATAATTCACATTTGACTACTCAGAAGAAGAATTTGGCAAGGGTGCACTGTATTTGTAGAAGTAAAACTTGTAATATTCAGTCTTATTTCACCAGTCAGAAGATGGTGCAAAGCGACTTAAACTAAGCGAGAGCAGCATCCCAGAGGGAGTGGCTTCTCCAGAAAGCAACGCAACTAAGCTGGGCGGAATCAGGAGAAGCACTCGGCACCGGAAACTCCGAGGCGAAAAAGCCCTCATTGTGTCTGCAAATCAGACCCTCAAAGAGCTGAAAATTCAGGTAAGGCCACCCGAAACAAGCGTTTGAAGTTATCCTCAGGTGTCCTATTTGGTTCCACCGTCATAAACCTTTGGCTCAATCATTTTCCAACTCAATCTGGGTTTGAATTTGCTCTCGTCGCAAAACTAGATTATGCATGCTTTCTCGGTGGCGCCGTTTGACCAAAACCTCTCCATTGATGGGAAAAGTCTGACAAACGACTCGGCCACATTGGGCAGTTTGGGTATCATCCCAGAGAGTGTCGTCTCTCTAAAGGTAAGTCACTAGCTCCTGCTTTTAGCATTCAATCTCTCTTTTGTTGGTGTTCTTCACATGACTCTTGTTATCTCAGGCTGATGAGCCAATAGCTGACTATGCAGCCCTGGATGACGTCTATCAAGGTGAGACTCATTTGGATTCGAAATACTGTGAGTGGTTAGGCACCAGGCTAACCCATGAATAGTGTCAATTTGCAAATAATTGCCCTCCCGCCTTACAATTGACAGTACAATAATGACAAGAGCTTTTCTGATTTACTGTTCCTCTAGTATAGTTCTAATGATCAGAGAAGTAACGTATGTTTTCTACCATTGTTTTTCACCACCTCATTTATAGCGGCAATGCCAGAAGAGGGGTTTAAAGGTAAGCAGCATTATTGACATCATTGTTAGAGTGGTCCTCACTCTAACCTATTTTGCAAGAACCACACGGGAGACAGTATGCCCTTTTAAGCACTTGCAAGTGGAGAGCCATTCGTCGCTGTGCATACAGCGATGATGGAATGAGGTCTGACTCAGGCCTTTTGCAAGAGCATTTTTATTGAGAGAAACAGGCTGGGGGTGAAAGTGGACAGGATGGGGTTGAAGCCCCTGGCTTCCGGTCAAAGCATAGCAGGGGTGTTTTGCGACGTTGTGTAAACAGAACAACTTTGATTGACAACTTACACGGCTGGTAAGATTATTGGTGCTTCGCTCCCCTCCTTGAAGGACATTTACACCTCCCATCTCACCCGCAAGGCGACCACGGTTGTGAGTGATGTGAGTCACCCCGCTCACTCTTTGTTCGAGCTTCTGCCCTCTGGGAAGAGGTACAGAAGCCTGCGCTCCCTCCCGCACCACCAGACTCTCAAACACAGCTTCATACTCCAGGCTGTTAGGATCCTGAACTCGCTTCCCCGTTCTGCGTAGCGTCCTGTACTTTTACTGTCTGTATGCACACTGGCTCTTATCTGTTGTGTTATCTGTTTATTTATTATTTATTATTACTCTTATTATTTATTGTTTGTGCCTTCTTGTTTTTTATATTGCGTCGTTTACTTGTATGTCTATCGTGTAATATCTCTTGTCACCGCGGGATAGAGAAAACGTCATTTCAATCTCTTTGTGTGTCTCGGCATGTGAAGACGTTGACAATAAAGCAGACTTTGACTTTGACTTTGCTTCCTCTGCAGCTGGTCAATCAGTGCAAAAGATCTTAGCACTTTGTTCTACTACTTTCGTTAAGACAGGACACGTTTGATTCATTATTACAGGTTACATTCCAACATAAGCATATGATGAAACTAGTCTATCAACCCTAACAATCATCTCTGAATGTCATCTTCTTTACGTGCATTGGTGCTTGTCATGTAACAAAGTCGATGTGTGTGTTGATTCGTTTGATTTTATGCGCAGGCACTGGGCTTCTTGGTCATTGAAGACATTCTGGGCTGTAGCCGTATTTGACTTGGACAAGAAAGGCCGGAACTTATCAAGTGTTGTTAAGTGCTTTAATCCCCCCCCACCTCCCCCAATAGCCATTGTTAAATGGTGACAATGACAATGCTCAAAGCCTACTTTTTTCCTACTTAAGTCAAGTTAAGTGGATATGCGCCCCTTTTGTTTGTTTTTTCTTCATTTTAAATTATGGAATACATGACAGTGTTCTGTTCCAAGGTGTGGAAACTCATATTCTCACTTGAGATGATCAAGGTGTGTTACGTGAATGCACATTATGTATGATTGTTACCTCACCGTATGTATAGCAATTATTTACTACAGAAATGTTAGCAACGCAAACTCTATTGGTTGAACGTTTGAATCTGTATGCAAACAGTGATGTGTACTGTTATTTTCACTGTTTTTTCTTATTGACAATAAAGTTATTTTTCAAATTATTCTACTCATACACGCTTTTTACTCAATTATTTTTTAAGTGATTGGCATTTTACGGTAAAAGTCATAATGATGAGCATATTTAATAAATCAAAACGAGCTCAAAGAAGGTGTGTGGTGTGGTCTAGTTTACTAAATAGAACAGCGCTTTTGGTCCGGACCAAACAAGTGGACTAAAATACTTTTCTGGCCTGAATAAACCCTGAGATAAGATATCCTTAAGAAGATGATAATAAAAATAGTATTCAGGGATATACATACAGACAAGGGAGAAAAAAAAAGTACTGACACGGGCGTCGAACCCGCAACATCAAAGTTAGGAGGTGGGCATGCTAACCAGTGCGCCATTATGTCAATGTGTAACATTTGTAAGCATAGCAAAGAAAACAGCGGTTGCTATATGACGTCTGCCGCGTCACAGTCACGTGACGTCGAACTCGGCGTCTGCTGCCAGCCACAGACGCCGAATTTCGACGATTCTCCCTGGTCAACGGTTGTAAATGATCGCGTTGATTAAAAAAGAGAACTTTATTTAACTCTAATTTACCGTTTTAGATAATATTACGCCGCAGTCATGTGACGCGGACGTGACGTCGATGGGCGGAGCTTCCGCCAAATTCTAATCGGAGGACGCGGCTCCCAACAGGCCGTAGGAAGTAGGGATGGGCGATACCAATGATTTTGGAATCGATCCGATACCAAGTATTTCCTACCCAAAATACCCGATATTCGATCCGATATCGATACCGGAAGTGTAATTTCCCGCCAAAAAAACAATTTAAATGCAGTGGCATTCTTGCTCTTGGAGAGTCATCTATTGAATTTTGTAGAAAAAAGTATTACGTCATGTACATGAATTATTAACCTTTTTAGACATTAGGAGGAGGAGGGCTTGGCTTGTGAGAAAAGGGGGCGGGAGCAGAGCAGAGCAGGACACGCCGGTGCAGCAGGCGGAAGGAAAAGTAGTGCTAGCATGAGTGCAAGTCGTCAAATTGGAGCAGAAAAAAATGAGGAAAAATATAATTAAATAATTGTAAGTATCGATATTTTAGCTAGGGATATCGATACTCAAAAACGAGCAGCCTGGATCGATATATCGATATTTTGGTATCGATCCGCCCATCCCTAGTAGGAAGGCGGTAATGCCGAGAAACGCGACACAGCGACGACTAACAAGAGAAATATTTGTATTTCCTGCTTGCAACTGGACCGTCTAGAGCGTACACGGTAAATACAACTCATTGTTTTTAAAAAGAAGTACTTTTGTTGCCCTGAAAAGCGAGTGAGTGTGGCGGTTGGGGGGGGGGGGACGTCGAACTCGGCGTCGAACTCGGCGTCTGCTGCCTGCCACAGACGCCGAATTTCGACGATTCTCCCTGGTCAACGGTTGTAAATGATCGCGTTGATTAAAAAAGAGAACTTTATTTAACTCTAATTTACCGTTTTAGATAACATTACGCCGCAATCATGTGACGCGGACGTGACGTCGGTGGGTGGAGCTTCCGCCAAAATTCAAATCCGAGGACGCGGCTTGCAACTGGACGTAGGAAGGCGACAATGCCGAGAAACGCGACGCAGCGACGACTAACAAGAGAAATATTTTTATTTCCTGCTTGCAACTGGACCGTCTAGAGCGTACACGGTAAATACAACTCATTGTTTTTAAAAATAAGTACTTTTGTTGCCCTGAAAAGCGAGTGAGTGCGCCGGCTACGTCGAACTCTGCGTCTGCGGCCTACCACAGAGGCCGAATTTCGACGATTCTCCCTGGTCAACGGTTGTAAATGATCGCGTTGAATAAAAAAGTGAACTTTATTTAACTCTAATTTACCGTTTTAGATAATATTACGTTGCAGTCATGTGACGCCGATGTGACTTCAATTGGCGCTACTCCCGCCGAGATTATAATTCGTGGGCGCGAATACAAACTCGGCGATTGTCAACAGAAATATCTTTAATTTCTGCTTGCAACTGGACCGTCTAGAGCAGGGGTGGGCAAACTTTTTGACTCGCCGGCCGAACCGGGTTCTAAATTTGGATCGGAGGGCCGAACCAGGAGCAGATGGCCGTAGTGTTTAAAGAGATTTACTTTTGTGTAGTTTGACTAAAGTTGTCGATGTAGCTAGCGTCCAGTGTAATAGCAATGTGTAGCTGAGTAGCTAACCCTATCTGAAACGTAGTTGCGTTGTATCTGCGTATGTTGGTTGAGGTTAAATGTTAACGTTTAATTTCATTCCATTAGGTTCAACGTTGTTTGCTGTATGTTTTCCACTGTAAGAAGAAGAAGAAGAATGTAAGAAGAATGACTATACAAATCAATTGGAGGCTTGCTTCATTGATCACAACCGTGAGTACCCCTTTCTTCCTCCATTTATGTTCAACACTATTTCATGTCTAACAGTAATTAATGTAACACATAACCATAAGTAAACTGAGTGTGGGCACTCTCAAATTAACACGTGATTATACTGTGTAATCTGTCACCGAGTATATTGTTGCAAAGTAATACAAGAAAAGATCCAAAATTGTAATTCAGAATAGTTTTCAAAAGAAGGCCATTATAATTATATACAAATCTGGTTACCCTGAATATATAACAAGCTATTTCTTAAATCCCAAATTCTTCAATTCAAAGATTTGGTCGATTATCAGACTGCTCAAATGATGCTCAAAGCGAAGCTAAACTGTTTACCCAAAAAATATTCAAAAAACTTCTATCAATTCAACTAAGTGTTTAATATGGCCTATCAGGGCTGAAGTCAAAAATTGGCACCATCATGTGGTGAAATATGGAATTGCAGCACATCCAATTTTGCCTGGGAACAAACAGATTAAATAAATCTTCTCTTCTTGCCAGTCTTTCTCAAACAAGTAAATTGCCCATTTTGCGCAGTTGATGTTCTTTTAATACCTAGTATTTACACAGTCATAATTTAAATTACTTTCAACATTCATTCATCCATTCAAGAAAGATCCAAAGTAGTAATCCAGAATAGTTTTGAAAAGAAGGCCATTAGAATTGTAAACAAATCTGATTACCTTGAACATGATAACAAGCTATTTCTTAAATCCCAAATTCTTCAATTCAAAGATTTGGTTGATTATCAGACTGCTCAAATGATGCTCAAAGTGAAGCTAAACTGTTTACCTAAAAATATTCAAAAGCATATTCAAACTATGTCTAATTCAGAACATTCATGTTACTCCACTCTGTCTTATTACCAACTTCTATCAATTCAACTAAGTGTTTAATATGGCCTATCAGGGCTGAAGTCAAAATCTGGCACCATCATGTGATGACATTTGGAAATGCAGCGCATCAAATTTTGCCTGGGAACAAACAGATTAAATAAGTCATACTTCTCTTCTTGCCATTCCTTCTCAAACAAGTAAATTGCCCATTTTGTGCAGTAGATGTTCTGTTAATACCTAGTATTTATACAAAGTCATAATTTAAAATACTTTCAACATTCATTTATTCATTCAACCACCGTTACTCCACTCGCTCTGATTACCAACCTCTATCGATTTAACTAAGCGTTTAATACATCCTATCAGATCTCAAGTTAAGATTTGGCACCATACTTTGTTGAAATTTGCAATTGCAGCAAATGCAATTTTGCCAGGGAACAAAAATAGATTCAATAAACTAAATAAGTCTTACTTCTTCCCATTAAATAAATTCACACTCCTTTTCAAAAAAGTAGTTTAAAACGAGGGCCCCTCCCTCAACCTTTAACCCTAACCCCGCACGTCACATTGTGTTTTATCTGCGAATGTTGGTTGAGGGCAAATGATAAAGTTTTCTTTCATTCCTTTAGGTTCCACCGTGTTCGTTGCCTGTATGTTTGAAGGATACAAAGTACAACGCTTGCACGTTGGCGAAGACGTCTTCGGTGAGTCCGTCCTTCCTTTTTATTCATGGGAAAGTCACAGACAACAATAGCTAAAGCAACACATTGTTAGAGGTAACTACATTTGTCTTAAATTGGATAGATTATTTGTTCCCACACCTTTTCGAACAAGTAAACTGGCCATTTGTGCAGGAGATTTTCTGTTTATACCTAGTATTTATACAGTCATCATTTAAATGAACAAATAAGATTCATTCACTCACTCATTCATTCAAAATATCCAAAGTTGTGTGTGCTATGTGTAGACGAGAATAGATCTCATGTTACTCCACTCGCTCATACGACCAACTTCTATCAATTTAGCTAAGCGTTTAATACGTCCTAGCAGGTCTCAAGTCAAGATTTGGCACTGTGCTTTGTTAAAATTTGCAATTGCAGCATATCCAATTTTGCCTGGGAACAAAAATAGATTAAACAAACTAAATAAGTCTTATTCCTTCCCATTAAATAAATGAAATAAGTCTCTCTTCTGCACAGTCCTTTTCAAACAATTAAACTGGCCATCTTGTGCAGTAGTTTTTGTGTTCACACCTAGTATTTATCAGAAATCACATTTGAAATTACTTCATTCAACCATTTTGGAAATTTGGAATCCCAGCAAATCCATTCTTCCCATTAAATAAAGACGTCTTCTTCCCTTTAAATAAATGAAATAAGTCTTACTTCCCACTGCTTTTCAAACAAGTAAAGTGCGAGAGGCTAGGTGCTAAGAGGCTAGGTGCTAAGAGGCTAGGTGCTAAGAGGCTAGGTGCTAAGAGGCTAGGTGCTAAGAGGCTAGGTGCTAAGAGGCTAGGTGCTAAGGTCTGATGTGGTTAGGTGCTATATATATATATATATATATATTTAGGTCTATATATCAACCTATTTTAGATCTAAAAATCAACCTATTTTAGACGTCTATTTCTGGTCTATTTTAGATCTATAAATAAACCTATTTTAAACGTCTACTTTTGGTCTATAAATCAACCTAAGGGTCTATAAATCAACCTAATTTAGGCGTCTATTTTAGGTCTATATATCAACCTATTTTAGATCTAAAAATCAACCTATTTTAGACGTCTATTTCTGGTCTATTTTAGATCTATAAATAAACCTATTTTAAACGTCTACTTTTGGTCTATAAATCAACCTAATTTAGGCGTCTATTTTAGGTCTATATATCAACCTATTTTAGATCTAAAAATCAACCTATTTTAGACGTCTATTTCTGGTCTATAAATAGTCTATTTTAGGTCTATATATCAACCTATTTTAGATCTAAAAATCAACCTATTTTAAACGTCTACTTTAGGTCTATAAATCAACCCAAGGGTCTATAAATCAACCTAATTTAGGCGTCTATTTTAGGTCTATATATCAACCTATTTTAGATCTAAAAATCAACCTATTTTAGACGTCTATTTCTGGTCTATAAATCAACCTATTTTAGATATATAAATAAACCTATTTTAAACGTCTACGTTAGGTCTATAAATCAACCTAAGAGTCTATAAATCAACCTAATCTAGGCGTCTATTTTAGGTCTATATATCAACCTATTTTAGATCTAAAAAATCAACCTATTTTAAACGTCTACTTTAGGTCTATAAATCAACCCAAGGGTCTATAAATCAACCTAATTTAGGCGTCTATTTTAGGTCTATATATCAACCTATTTTAGATCTAAAAATCAACCTATTTTAGACGTCTATTTCTGGTCTATAAATCAACCTATTTTAGATATATAAATAAACCTATTTTAAACGTCTACGTTAGGTCTATAAATCAACCTAAGAGTCTATAAATCAACCTAATCTAGGCGTCTATTTTAGGTCTATATATCAACCTATTTTAGATCTAAAAAATCAACCTATTTTAGATGTCTATTTCTGGTCTATAAATCAACCTATTTTAGATCTATAAATAAACCTATTTTAAACGTCTACAATAGGTCTATAAATCAACCTAAGGGTCTATAAATCAACCTAATCTAGGCGTCTATTTTAGGTCTATATATCAACCTATTTTAGATCTAAAAAATCAACCTATTTTAGACGTCTATTTCTGGTCTATAAATCAACCTATTTTAGATCTAAAAATAAACCTATTTAAACGTCTACTTTAGGTCTATAAATCAACCTAAGGGTCTATAAATCAACCTAATTTAGGTGTCTATTTTAGGTCTATATATCAACCTATTTTAGATCTAAAAATCAACCTATTTTAGACGTCTATTTCTGGTTTAAAAATTAACCTATTTTAGACGTCAAGTTTTGGTTTAAAAATCAACTTTTTTTAGATGTCTATTTTTGGCTTAAAAATCAACCTATTTTAGACGTCTATTTTTGGTTTAAAAATCAACCTATTTTAGACGTCTATTTTTGGTTTAAAAATCAACCTTTTTTAGACGTCTATTTTTGGTTTAAAAATCAACCTTTCTTAGACGTCTATTTTTGGTTTAAAAATCAACCTTTCTTAGACGTCTATTTTTGGTTTAAAAATCAACCTATTTTAGACGTCTATTTTTGGTTTAAAAATCAACCTATTTTAGACGTCTATTTTTTGTTTAAAAATCAACCTATTTTAGACGTCTATTTTTGGTTTAAAAATCAACCTTTTTTAGACGTCTATTTTTGGTTTAAAATTCAACCTATTTAATACATCTATGTTTGGTTTAAAAATGAACCTTGTTTATTTTCAATTTTTGGTTTAAAAATCAACCTTTTTTAAACGTCTATTTTTGGTCTGAAAATCAACTTAATTTTATCTTTATCAGTGGTACAGGAATAACCAATTCACATGTACGGATCAATATGCTTGTTAAACCCAAACAACGTCTGTGCATTATTTATACAACTTACGGCTTGTTCAGACTTCAAAATTCCAAAATATGATCATATTTAATGTTTTTAATTTAGACGTCTAGTAAATTGAGCCAAGATCAAGATTTTGCAAATTAATAAGGGTTGGGAAACTTTGTTGAATGACCCTACCTCGACAGTTTAGTTTTGACTATTTTAGGTCTATAAATCAACTTATTTTAGATCTATAAATCAGCCTATTTTAGATCTATAAATAAACCTATTTAAAACGTCTACCTTAGGTCTATAAATCAACCTAAGGGTCTATAAATCAACCTAATTTAGGCGTCTATTTTAGGTCTATATATCAACCTATTTTAGATCTAAAAATCAACCTATTTTAGACGTCTATTTCTGGTCTATAAATCAACCTATTTTAGATCTATTTTAAACGTCTACTTTAGGTCTATAAATCAACCTAAGGGTCTATAAATCAACCTAATTTAGGCGTCTATTTTAGGTCTATGTATCAACCTATTTTAGATCTAAAAATCAACCAATTTTAGACGTCTATTTCTGGTCTATTTTAGATCTATAAATAAACCTATTTTAAACGTCTACTTTAGGTCTATAAATCAACCTAAGGGTCTATAAATCAACCTAATTTAGGCGTCTATTTTAGGTCTATATATCAACCTATTTTAGATCTAAAAATCAACCTATTTTAGACGTCTATTTCTGGTCTATAAATCGTCTGTTTTAGGTCTATATATCAACCTATTTTAGATCTAAAAAAATAAACCTATTTTAAACGTCTACTTTAGGTCTATAAATCAACCTAAGGGTCTATAAATCAACCTAATTTAGGCGTCTATTTGAGGTCTATATATCAACCTATTTTAGATCTAAAAATCAACCTATTTTAGATGTCTTTTTCTGGTCTATGAATCGTCTATTTTAGGTCTATATATCAACCTATTTTAGATCTAAAAATCAACCTATTTTAGACGTCTATTTCTGGTCTATTTTAGATCTATAATTAAACCTATTTTAAACGTCTACTTAAGGTCTATAAATCAACCTAAGGGTCTATAAATCAACCTAATCTAGGAGTCTATTTTAGGTCTATATATCAACCTATTTTAGATCTAAAAAATTAACCTATTTTAGACGTCTATAATTAAACCTATTTTAAACGTCTACTTTAGGTCTATAAATCAACCTAAGGGTCTATAAATCAACCTAATTTAGGCGTCTATTTTAGGTTATATATCAACCTATTTTAGATCTAAAAATCAACCTATTTTAGACGTGTATTTCTCGTCTATAAATCAACCTATTTTAGATCTATTTTAAACGTCTACTTTAGGTCTCTAAATCAACCTAAGGGTCTATAAATCAACCTAATTTAGGCGTCTATTTTAGGTCTATATATCAACTTATTTTAGATCTAAAAATCAACCTATTTTAGACGTCTATTTCTGGTCTATAAATCAACCTATTTTAGATCTATAAATAAACCTATTTTAAACGTCTACGTTAGGTCTATAAATCAACCTAAGGGTCTATAAATCAACCTAATCTAGGCGTCTATTTTAGGTCTATATATCAACCTATTTTAGATCTAAAATATCAACCTATTTTAGACGTCTATTTCTGGTCTATAAATCGTCTATTTTAGGTCTATATATCAACCTATTTTAGATCTAAAAATAAACCTATTTTAGACGTCTATTTCTGGTCTATTTGAGATCTATAATTAAACCTATTTTAAACGTCTACTTTAGGTCTATAAATCAACCTAAGGGTCTATAAATCAACCTAATTTAGGCGTCTATTTTAGGTCTATATATCAACTTATTTTAGATCTAAAAGTCAACCTATTTTAGACGTCTATTTCTGGTCTATAAATCAACCTATTTTAGATCTATTTTAAACGTCTACTTTAGGTCTATAAATCAACCTAATCTAGGCGTCTATTTTAGGTCTATATCAACCTTTTTTAGATCTAAAAATCAACCTATTTTAGACGTCTATTTCTGGTTTATAAATCGTCTATTTTAGGTCTATATATCAACCTATTTTAGATCTAAAAATAAACCTATTTTAAACGTCTACTTTAGGTCTATAAATCAACCTAAGGGTCTATAATTCAACCTAATTTAGGCGTCTATTTTAGGTCTATATATCAACCTATTTTAGATCTAAAAATCAACCTATTTTAGACGTCTATTTCTGGTCTATAAATCGTCTATTTTAGGTCTATATATCAACCTATTTTAGATCTAAAAATAAACCTATTTTAAACGTCTACTTTAGGTCTATAAATCAACCTAAGGGTCTATAAATCAACCTAATTTAGGCGTCTATTTTAGGTCTATATATCAACCTATTTTAGATCTAAAAATCAACCTATTTTAGACGTCTATTTCTGGTCTATAAATCGTCTATTTTAGGTCTATATATCAACCTATTTTAGATCTAAAAATCAACCTATTTTAGACTATTTCTGGTCTATTTGAGATCTATAATTAAACCTATTTTAAACGTCTACTTTAGGTCTATAAATCAACCTAAGGGTCTATAAATCAACCTAATTTAGGCGTCTATTTTAGGTCTATATATCAACCTATTTTAGATCTAAAAATCAACCTATTTTAGACGTCTATTTCTGGTCTATAAATCAACCTATTTTAGATCTATTTTAAACGTCTACTTTAGGTCTATAAATCAACCTAAGGGTCTATAAATCAACCTAATTTAGGAGTCTATTTTAGGTCTATATATCAACCTATTTTAGATCTAAAAATCAACCTATTTTAGACGTCTATTTTAGATCTATAAATAAACCTATTTTAAACGTCTACTTTAGGTCTATAAATCAACCTAAGGGTCTATAAATCAACCTAATTTAGGCGTCTATTTTAGGTCTATATATCAACCTATTTTAGATCTAAAAATCAACCTATTTTAGACGTCTATTTCTGGTCTATAAATCAACCTATTTTAGATCTATAAATAAACCTATTTTAAACGTCTACTATAGGTCTATAAATAAACCTAAGGGTCTATAAATCAACCTAATTTAGGTGTCTATTTTAGGTCTATATATCAACCTATTTTAGATCTAAAAATCAACCTATTTTAGACTTCTATTTCTGGTTTAAAAATTAACCTATTTTAGACGTCTAGTTTTGGTTTAAAAATCAACCTTTTTTACAAGTCTATTTTTGGTTTAAAAATCAACCTATTTTAGACGTCTATTTTTGGTTTAAAAAATCAACCTATTTTAGACTTCTATTTTTGGTTTAAAAATCAACCTTTTTTAGACATCTATTTTTGGTCTAGAAATCAACCTATTTTAGACGTCTATTTTTGGTTTAAAAATCAACCTTTTTTAGACGTCTATTTTTGGTTTAAAAATCAACCTATCTTAGACGTCTATTTTTGGTTTTAAAATCAATCTATTTTAGACGTCTATTTTTATTTAAAAATCAACCTATTTTAGACGTCTAATTTTTGTTTAAAAATCAACCTTTTTTAGACGTCTATTTTTGGTTTAAAATTCAACCTATTTAATACAGCTATTTTTGGTTTAAAAATCAACCTTGTTTAGTCAATTTTTGGTTTAAAAATCAACCTTTTTTAAACGTCTACTTTTGGTCTGAAAATCAACTTAATTCTATCTTTATCAGTGGTACAGGAATAACCAATTCACATGTACGGATCAATATGCTTGTTAAACCCAAACAACTTCTGTGCATTATTTATACAACTTACGGCTTGTTCAGACTTCAAAAATCCAAAATATGATCATATTTAATGTTTTTAATTTAGACGTCTAGTAAATTGAGCCAAGATCAAGATTTTGCAAATCAATAAGGGTTGGGAAACTTTGTTGAATGACCCGACCTCGACAGTTTAGTTTTGACTATTTTAGGTCTATAAATCAACCTATTTTAGGTCTATATATCAACCTATTTTAGATCTAAAAATCAACCTATTTTAGACGTCTATTTTTGGTCTATAAATCAACCTATTTTAGATCTATAAATAAACCTATTTTAAACGTCTACGTTAGGTCTATAAATCAACCTAAGGGTCTATAAATCAACCTAATCTAGGCGTCTATTTTAGGTCTATATATCAACCTATTTTAGATCTAAAAAAATCAACCTATTTTAGACGTCTATTTCTGGTCTATAAATCAACCTATTTTAGATCTTGGTTTACACCGAACCTCAGGAGGCTGCGCAAAGTCAAGGAGGAGGCCTACAGGAGCGGCGACCCCGAGCTGTTCAGGCAGACCAGAAACATGCTGAACCGAGAGGTCAGGAAAGCCAGGAGGTGTTACGGGGAGAACCTGAAGAGACACCTCTCTGCCAATCCTGATCCCTCAACGGTGTGGAAAGGTCTGCAGAGCATCACGGGCTACAAGAAACGAACCACCCGTCCTGTAGAGAGCCCAAGACTTGCTAACCAGCTAAACAAGTTCTACTGCAGATTTGATCGGTCCTCCCACACAACGGGACCTCCTGCAACACAATCTACATACTCACCTCTCCCCACAACTGCTCCGTCCACACCTCTATCATCGTTGTCACCCACTCACTCTCTTGCAGAGGCCGCGCCCGCACTCCAGGTCCGCGAGGAGGAAGTGCGCCAGATGTTCCGGAGACAAAAGACCAGGAAGGCACCGGGCCCGGACGGCGTGTCACCTTCCTGCTTGAAAGTCTGCGCTGAGCAGCTGGCGCCCACCTTTGCACGGATCTTCAACCGTTCTCTGGAGCTGTGTGAGGTGCCCTCGTGCTTCAAGAGCTCCACCATCGTTCCAGTAGCCAAGAAGCCCGCCATCACAGGTCTGAATGACTATAGACCCGTCGCACTGACATCTGTGGTCATGAAATCGTTCGAGAGGTTAGTGCTGAACCACCTGAAGGAGGTCACGGGCCCCCTGCTTGACCCCCTCCAGTTTGCCTACCGGGCAAACAGGTCAGTGGATGATGCGGTCAACATGGGACTGCACTACATCCTGCACCACCTGGACACCCCAGGAACGTACGCCAGGATCCTGTTCGTGGACTTCAGCTCGGCGTTCAACACCATCGCCCCTGACATCCTCCAACAGAAGCTCATCCAGCTTGCGGTGCCTGCCTCCACCTGTCAGTGGATCACCAGCTTCCTGACCAACAGGAGACAGCGTGTGAGGCTGGGGGGCATCACATCTGACACCCGGACCACCAACACTGGAGCCCCTCAGGGTTGCGTCCTCTCCCCACTGCTCTTCTCCCTCTACACCAATGATTTCTCCTCAGGTGACTCCCCTGTGAAGCTCCTGAAGTATGCAGACGACACCACTCTCATCGGACTGATCCAGGACGGTGATGAGACTGCGTACAGACAGGAGGTGCAGCGGCTGGTCCACTGGTGCAGTCAAAACCATCTGGAGCTGAACTCGCTCAAGACCGTGGAGATGACAGTGGATTTCAGGCGAGACCCTTCACCACTTTTACCCCTCACTATCTGCAGTAATACTATTCTTTCCACAGACACCTTCAAGTTCCTGGGAACCACAATCTCTCGGGACCTGAAATAGACCGGCCACATAGACTCTGTCCGGAAGAAGGCCCAGCAGAGGCTGTACTTCCTGAGACAGCTCAAGAAGTTCAACCTGCCGCGAGAGCTTCTGAAGACCTTCTACACTGCCATCATCCAGTCTGTCCTCTGCACCTCCATCACTGTCTGGTTTGGATCGGCCTCCAAACAAGACAAGCACAGACTACAACGGACAATCAGAACTGCAGAAAAGATCATTGGAATCAACCTCCCATCTATCCAAGACTTGTACCTGTCCAGGACCAGGAATCGGGCAAGGAACATCTCTACAGACCCTTCTCACCCGGGTTGCAGTCTGTTTGAACTACTCCCCTCCGGACGGCGTTATAGAGCTCGGTACGCCAAAACCAGCAGACACAGAGACAGCTTCTTCCCCCAGGCTGTTGCTCTGATGAACTCACACCACTCATAGAGTCTCAGAGAGATTGCTGTGCAATAACATCCTGCTCCTCACACCTTTTTGAATTTGTCTACACTGTTTTTGCCATTATTCACATGTCCTGAATGTTGTTAGTCACCTAAATGTTGAACAGAGGGTGTGTTTCTACCGAAGTCAAATTCCTTGTTTGGCACGCTCAAACATGGCGAATAAAAACTCTTGAATCTTGAATCTATAAATAAACCTATTTTAAACGTCTACTTTAGGTCTATAAATCAACCTAAGGGTCTATAAATCAACCTAATTCAGGTGTACATTTTAGGTCTATATATCAACCTATTTTAGATCTAAAAATCAACCTATTTTAGACGTCTATTTCTGGTTTAAAAATCAATCTATTTTAGACGTCTAGATTTGGTTGAAAAATCAACCTTTTTTAGACGTCTATTTTTGGTTTAAAAATCAACCTATTTTAGACGTCTATTTTTGGTTTAAAAATCAACCTTTTTTAGACGTCTATTTTTGGTCTAAAAATCAACCTATTTTAGACGTCTATTTTTGGTTTAAAAATCAACCTTTTTTAGACGTCTATTTTTGGTTTAAAAATCAACCTATTTTAGATGTCTATTTTTGGTTTAAAAATCAACCTTTTTTAGACGTCTATTTTTGGTTCAAAAATCAACCTTGTTTAGTCAATTTTTGGTTTAAAAATCAACCTTTTTTAAACGTCTATTTTTGGTCTGAAAATCAACTTAATTTTATCTTTATCAGTGGTACAGGAATAACCAATTCACATGTACGGATCAATATGCTTGTTAAACGCAAACAACTTCTGTGCATTATTTATACAACTTACGGCTTGTTCAGACTTCAAAATTCCAAAATATGATCATATTTAATAGGGGTGTAACGATACATCGATACTAGAGATGCACCGATCCGATATCTGGATCGGATATCGGTCCCGATATCAACAAAATAGATGGATCGGGTATCGGGAAATACAGCCGATCTGTGAGCCGATACTTTCCTTAATCTATTGGGACGCGGGCTACGTCATACGCCAGCAGCACGTGTGCCGCATGCCACGAGAGTTTTCTAAACAAACGCAAACATGGAGCGAACGTTCGCTTCTCTTCCCCGGGTTGCTAAGCGGACGTCAAACCATGCGCGTTCGCTTCTCTTCGGGTTGCTAATGGGACGTCAAAGGCTGCGCGTTCGCTTCTCTCCCGAATGGGGGGGGGCTAATCGGATGTGAAACGCTGCGTGTTCGCTTCTCTTCCGGGGGGGGTGTTAATGGGACCTCAAACGCTTTGTGTGGCCGGCTCCATCTAGTGTGGAAACTGAGAAGCTGAGCTCAAGCTTCTTGTGCGGGCCATATTCAATTATGTTTTCAGAATTTGCTGCGGGCCAATAAAAACTGGACCGTTAGTTTGGACACCCCTAATTTAGAGCAAAGAACTGTGTAGTCTGCCTGATGCCATAACCTTTGGTCTTTTCTGTTCCACATGTAGAGTTATGTAGCTTGTTAAGTTTGAACTGGACTGCCCCTACACCTGTCTATGGACCCCGTGGAGGCTATTTTGTGTGTTTTGGGGTGTTCTCTTGTATTGAGGGGTGCTGGTTGGCCGCTGTTACTTTTTTTCCTTTGTCTTTTAGCTTTGTTTTGCTTTGATGGCTTTTATCTTGAGCACTTTCTGCCTTTCTTTGTGGCACCGTTGTGTGGCAGCCTTATGAGAGCCTATTGAGTTGCGCTCATGCCATCTGTGTGTCTTTTGTATACCCACTCTGTGGTATGAATACGGCTGGGGCCTGAATTTCCCAACCCCTGGGGATCAATAAATATACAATCAATCAATCAATCAAGTCAACCATAATATCGGATCGGTATCGGGTATCGACCGATACGCAAAGCCACGGCATCGGTATCGGTATCGGAACTGAAAAAGTCGGATCGGTGCATCTCTAATCGATACACATCGATTAATCGATATAATGCTCTACGATTTATTGGTATCGATGCTAAAGGTAAACATCGATTTATATCGCCGTGTTTGACCTCGGACATTAGACGCGACTTTATTTTGAAATCCAGTTCATTGTTGCTTGCTTCCTCTTTCCGGCGTTGTTGTGTTGTGAGCAGAGCACGCGCGTGAAAGGGGAGGGGACAACTAGTCCGCGGCTCCTGGGCTGGTGCTATGGCTAGTGTCCAAAAAGACGAGGAAATTTGCTCCCCTTTAGGTTTCAAGTCATTCGTTTGGAAGCACTTTGGATTCCAAAGAAAAGATGGCTCAACGGACAAGACACGTGCAGTTTGTAAATCCTGCCATGCGGTGATCAAATATTCAGGGAGCACAAATCTCGCCGCACATTTAAAGAAAAAACACCACATCAAAGTTCAGTGTTAAAGTAAGCAATTTGTATACTACAATACTCTTGTAATTTCCTAAATAAAGAGTTTGCAGTGCCTTGTTGATTTCGCGTATGAATTGTTATAAATCAGGATATTGTTATATATTTTTTACTAAAAAAAAAAAAATATCGATCGTAGAGCACTATATCGCGATATATCGTGGATGAATCGCAGCAGGCTTTAAGATATCGGCAAATATCGTATCGTAGTTCTTTATATCGATATTATATCGTATCGTGACAAAACCCGCGATTTACACCCCTAATATTTAATGTTTAATTATTTTAAACCTATTTTAAAAGTCTACTTTAGGTCTATAAATCAACCTAAGGGTCTATTAATCAACGTAATTTAGGCGTTTATTTTAGGTCTATATATCAATTTTAGATCTAAAAATCAACTTATTTTAGACGTCTATTTCTAGTCTATTAATCAACCTATTTTAGATCTATAAATAAACCTATTTTAAACGTCTACAATAGGTCTATAAATCAACCTAAGGGTCTATAAATCAACCTAATCTAGGCGTCTATTTTAGGTCTATATATATACCTATTTTAGATCTAAAAAATCAACCTATTTTAGACGTCTATTTCTGGTCTATTTTAGATCTATAATTAAACCTATTTTAAACGTCTACTTAAGGTCTATAAATCAACCTAAGGGTCTATAAATCAACCTAATTTAGGCGTCTAATTTAGGTCTATATATCAACCTATTTTAGATCAAAAAATCAACCTATTTTAGACGTCTATTTCTGGTCTATAAATCAACCTATTTTAGATCTATTTTAAACGTCTACTTTAGGTCTATAAATCAACCTAAGGGTCTATAAATCAACCTAATTTAGGCGTCTATTTTAGGTCTATATATCAACCTATTTTAGATCTAAAAATCAACCTATTTTAGACGTCTATTTCTGGTCTATTTTAGATCTATAAATAAACCTATTTTAAACGTCTACTTTAGGTCTATAAATCAACCTAAGGGTCTATAAATCAACCTAATTTAGGCGTCTGTTTTAGGTCTATATATCAACCTATTTTAGATCTAAAAATCAACCTATTTTAGACGTCTATTTCTGGTCTATAAATCGTCTATTTTAGGTCTATATATCAACCTATTTTAGATCTAAAAATAAACCTATTTTAAACGTCTACTTTAGGTCTATAAATCAACCTAATGGTCTATAAATCAACCTAATTTAGGCGTCTATTTTAGGTCTATATATCAACCTATTTTAGATCTAAAAATCAACTTATTTTAGATCTATAAATAAACCTATTTTAAACGTCTACGTTAGGTCTATAAATCAACCTAAGGGTCTATAAATCAACCTAATCTAGGGGTCTATTTTAGGTCTATATATCAACCTATTTTAGATCTAAAAAATCAACCTATTTTAGACGTCTATTTCTGGTCTATAAATCGTCTATTTTAGGTCTATATATCAACCTATTTTAGATCTAAAAATAAACCTATTTTAGACGTCTATTTCTGGTCTATTTGAGATCTATAATTAAACCTATTTTAAACGTCTACTTTAGGTCTATAAATCAACCTAAGGGTCTATAAATCAACCTAATTTAGGCGTCTATTTTAGGTCTATATATCAACCTATTTTAGATCTAAAAATCAACCTATTTTAGACGTCTATTTCTGGTCTATAAATCAACCTATTTTAGATCTATTTTAAACGTCTACTTTAGGTCTATAAATCAACCTAATTTAGGCGTCTATTTTAGGTCTATATATCAACCTATTTTAGATCTAAAAATCAACCTATTTTAGACGTCTATTTCTGGTTTATAAATCGTCTATTTTAGGTCTATATATCAACCTATTTTAGATCTAAAAATAAACTTATTTTAAACGTCTACTTTAGGTCTATAAATCAACCTAAGGGTCTATAATTCAACCTAATCTAGGCGTCTATTTTAGGTCTATATATCAACCTATTTTAGATCTAAAAATCAACCTATTTTAGACGTCTATTTCTGGTCTATAAATCGTCTATTTTAGGTCTATATATCAACCTATTTTAGATCTAAAAATAAACCTATTTTAAACGTCTACTTTAGGTCTATAAATCAACCTAAGGGTCTATAAATCAACCTAATTTAGGCGCCTATTTTAGGTCTATATATCAACCTATTTTAGATCTAAAAATCAACCTATTTTAGACGTCTATTTCTGGTCTATAAATCGTCTATTTTAGGTCTATATATCAACCTATTTTAGATCTAAAAATCAACCTATTTTAGACGTCTATTTCTGGTCTATTTGAGATCTATAATTAAACCTATTTTAAACGTCTACTTTAGGTCTATAAATCAACCTAAGGGTCTATAAATCAACCTAACTTAGGCGTCTATTTTAGGTCTATATATCAACCTATTTTAGATCTAAAAATCAACCTATTTTAGACGTCTATTTCTGGTCTATAAATCAACCTATTTTAGATCTATTTTAAACGTCTACTTTAGGTCTATAAATCAACCTAAGGGTCTATAAATCAACCTAATTTAGGCGTCTATTTTAGGTCTATATATCAACCTATTTTAGATCTAAAAATCAACCTATTTTAGACGTCTATTTCTGGTCTATAAATCAACCTATTTTAGATCTATAAATCAACCTATTTTAAACGTCTACTTTAGGGTCTATAAATCAACCTAAGGGTCTATAAATCAACCTAATTTAGGCGTCTATTTTAGGTCTATATATCAACCTATTTTAGATCTAAAAATCAACCTATTTTAGACGTCTATTTCTGGTCTATAAATCAACCTATTTTAGATCTATAAATAAACCTATTTTAAACGTCTACGTTAGGTCTATAAATCAACCTAAGGGTCTATAAATCAACCTAATAAATGCGTCTATTTTAGGTCTATATATCAACCTATTTTAAATCTATAAAATCAACCTATTTTAGACGTCTATTTCTGGTCTATAAATCAACCTATTTTAGATCTATAAATAAACCTATTTTAAACGTCTACTATAGGTCTATAAATCAACCTAAGGGTCTATAAATCAACCTAATTTAGGTGTCTATTTTAGGTCTATATATCAACCTATTATAGATCTAAAAATCAACCTATTTTAGACGTCTATTTCTGGTCTATTTTAGATCTATAATTAAACCTATTTTAAACGTCTACTTTAGGTCTATAAATCAACCTAAGGGTCTATAAATCAACCTAATTTAGGCGTCTATTTTAGGTCTATATATCAACCTATTTTAGATCTAAAAATCAACCTATTTTAGACGTCTATTTCCGGTCTATAAATCAACCTATTTTAGGTCTATATATCAACCTATTTTAGATCTAAAAATCAACCTATTTCAGACGTCTATTTCTGGTCTATTTTAGATCTATAATTAAACCTATTTTAAACGTCTACTTTAGGTCTATAAATCAACCTAATTTAGGCGTCTATTTCTGGTCTATATATCAACCTATTTTAGATCTAAAAATCAACCTATTTTAGACGTCTATTTCTGGTCTATTTTAGATCTATAATTAAACCTATTTTAAACGTCTACTTTAGGTCTATAAATCAACCTAAGGGTCTATAATTCAACCTAATTTAGGCGTCTATTTTAGGTCTATATATCAACCTATTTTAGATCTAAAAATCAACCTATTTTAGACGTCTATTTCTGGTCTATCAATCAACCTATTTTAGATCTATTTTAAACGTCTACTTTAGGTCTATAAATCAACCTAAGGGTCTATAAATCAACCTAATTTAGGCGTCTATTTTAGTTCTATATATCAACCTATTTTAGATCTAAAAATCAACCTATTTTAGACGTCTATTTCTGGTCTATAAATCAACCTATTTTAGATCTATAAATAAACCTATTTTAAACATCTACGTTAGGTCTATAAATCAACCTAAGGGTCTATAAATCAACCTAATCTAGGCGTCTATTTTAGGTCTATATATCAACCTATTTTAGATCTAAAAAATCAACCTATTTTAGACGTCTATTTCTGGTCTATAAATCGTCTATTTTAGGTCTATATATCAACCTATTTTAGATCTAAAAATAAACCTATTTTAGACGTCTATTTCTGGTCTATTTGAGATCTATAATTAAACCTATTTTAAACGTCTACTTTAGGTCTATAAATCAACCTAAGGGTCTATAAATCAACCTAATTTAGGCGTCTATTTTAGGTCTATATATCAACCTATTTTAGATCTAAAAATCAACCTATTTTAGACGTCTATTTCTGGTCTATTTTAGATCTATAAATAAACCTATTTCAAACGTCTACTTTAGGGTCTATAAATCAACCTGGGTCTATAAATCAACCTAATTTAGGCGTCTATTTTAGGTCTATATATCAACCTATTTTAGATCTAAAAATCAACCTATTTTAGACGTCTATTTCTGGTCTATAAATCAACCTATTTTAGATCTATAAATAAACCTATTTTAAACGTCTACGTTAGGTCTATAAATCAACCTAAGGGTCTATAAATCAACCTAATATAGGCGTCTATTTTAGGTCTATATATCAACCTATTTTAAATCTATAAAATCAACCTATTTTAGACGTCTATTTCTGGTCTATAAATCAACCTATTTTAGATCTATAAATAAACCTATTTTAAACGTCTACTTTAGGTCTATAAATCAACCTAAGGGTCTATAAATCAACCTAATTTAGGTGTCCATTTTAGGTCTATATATCAACCTATTTTAGATCTAAAAATCAACCTATTTTAGACGTCTATTTCTGGTCTATTTTAGATCTATAATTAAACCTAATTTAAACGTCTACTTTAGGTCTATAAATCAACCTAAGGGTGTATAAATCAACCTAATTTAGGCGTCTATTTTAGGTCTATAAATCAACCTAAGGGTGTATAAATCAACCTAATTTAGGCGTCTATTTTAGGTCTATATATCAACCCATTTTAGATCTAAAAATCAACCTATTTTAGACGTCTATTTCTGGTCTATTAATCAACCTATTTTAGATCTATAAATAAACCTTTTGGTCTTAAAATCAACCTTTTTTAGACGTCTATTTTTGGTTTAAAAATCAACCTTTTTCAGACGTCTATTTTTGGTTTAAAAATCAACCTATTTTAGACGTCTATTTTTGGTCTATAAATCAACCTATTTTAGATCTATTTTAAACGTCTACTTTAGGTCTATAAATCAACCTAATTTAGGCGTCTATTTTAGGTCTATATATCAACCTATTTTAGATCTAAAAATCAACCTATTTTAGACGTCTATTTCTGGTTTATAAATCGTCTATTTTAGGTCTATATATCAACCTATTTTAGATCTAAAAATAAACCTATTTTAAACGTCTACTTGAGGTCAATAAATCAACCTAAGGGTCTATAATTCAACCTAAATTAGGCGTCTATTTTAGGTCTATATATCAACCTATTTTAGATCTAAAAATCAACCTATTTTAGACGTCTATTTCTGGTCTATATATCGTCTATTTTAGGTCTATATATCAACCTATTTTAGATCTAAAAATAAACCTATTTTAAACGTCTACTTTAGGTCTATAAATCAACCTAAGGGTCTATAAATCAACCTAATTTAGGCGTCTATTTTAGGTCTATATATCAACCTATTTTAGATCTAAAAATCAACCTATTTTAGACGTCTATTTCTAGTCTATAAATCGTCTATTTTAGGTCTATATATCAACCTATTTTAGATCTAAAAATCAACCTATTTTAGACGTCTATTTCTGGTCTATTTGAGATCTATAATTAAACCTATTTTAAACGTCTACTTTAGGTCTATAAATCAACCTAAGGGTCTATAACTCAACCTAATTTAGGCGTCTATTTTAGGTCTATATATCAACCTATTTTAGATCTAAAAATCAACCTATTTTAGACGTCTATTTCTGGTCTATTTTAGATCTATAAATAAACCTATTTTAAACGTCTACTTTAGGTCTATAAATCAACCTAAGGGTCTATAAATCAACCTAATTTAGGCGTCTATTTTAGGTCTATATATCAACCTATTTTAGATCTAAAAATCAACCTATTTTAGACGTCTATTTCTGGTCTATAAATCGTCTATTTTAGGTCTATATATCAACCTATTTTAGATCTAAAAATAAACCTATTTTAAACGTCTACTTTAGGTCTATAAATCAACCTAATGGTCTATAAATCAACCTAATTTAGGCGTCTATTTTAGGTCTATATATCAACCTATTTTAGATCTAAAAATCAACCTTTTTTAGACGTCTATTTCTGGTCTATAAATCAACCTATTTTAGATCTATAAATAAACCTATTTTAAACGTCTACGTTAGGTCTATAAATCAACCTAAGGGTCTATAAATCAACCTAATCTAGGGGTCTATTTTAGGTCTATATATCAACCTATTTTAGATCTAAAAAATCAACCTATTTTAGACGTCTATTTCTGGTCTATAAATCAACCTATTTTAGATCTATAAATAAACCTATTTTAAACGTCTACTTTAGGTCTATAAATCAACCTAAGGGTCTATAAATCAACCTATTTTAGGTGTCTATTTTAGGTCTATATATCAACCTATTTTAGATCTAAAAATCAACCTATTTTAGACGTCTATTTCTGGTCTATTTTAGATCTATAAATAAACCTATTTTAAACGTCTAGTAAATTGAGCCAAGATCAAGATTTTGCAAATTAATAAGGGTTGGGAAACTTTGTTGAATGACCCTACCTCGACAGTTTAGTTTTGACTATTTTAGGTCTATAAATCAACTTATTTTAGGTCTGTAAATCAACCTATTCTAGATCTATAAATAAACCTATTTTAAACGTCTACTTTAGGTCTATAAATCAACCTAAGGGTCTATAAATCAACCTAATTTAGGCGTCTATTTTAGGTCTATATATCAACCTATTTTAGATCTAAAAATCAACCTATTTTAAACGTCTACTTTAGGTCTATAAATCAACCTAAGGGTCTATAAATCAACCTAATTTAGGCGTCTATTTTAGGTCTATATATCAACCTATTTTAGATCTAAAAATCAACCTATTTTAGACGTCTATTTCTGGTCTATAAATCAACCTATTTTAGATCTATAAATAAACCTATTTTAAACGTCTACGTTAGGTCTATAAATCAACCTAAGGGTCTATAAATCAACCTAATCTAGGCGTCTATTTTAGGTCTATATATCAACCTATTTTAGATCTAAAAAATCAACCTATTTTAGACGTCTATTTCTGGTCTATAAATCAACCTATTTTAGATCTATTTTAAACGTCTACTTTAGGTCTATAAATCAACCTAAGGGTCTATAAATCAACCTAATTTAGGCGTCTATTTTAGGTCTATATATCAACCTATTTTAGATCTAAAAATCAACCTATTTTAGGCGTCTATTTCTGGTCTATAAATCAACCTATTTTAGATCTATAAATAAACCTATTTTAAACGTCTACGTTAGGTCTATAAATCAACCTAAGGGTCTATAAATCAACCTAATCTAGGTGTCTATTTTAGGTCTATATATCAACCTAATTTAGATCTAAAAAATCAACCTATTTTAGACGTCTATTTCTGGTCTATAAATCAACCTATTTTAGATCTATTTTAAACGTCTACTTTAGGTCTATAAATCAACCTAAGGGTCTATAAATCAACCTAATTTAGGCGTCTATTTTAGGTCTATATATCAACCTATTTTAGATCTAAAAATCAACCTATTTTAGACGTCTATTTCTGGTCTATAAATCAACCTATTTTAGATCTATTTTAAACGTCTACTTTAGGTCTATAAATCAACCTAAGGGTCTATAAATCAACCTAATTTAGGCGTCTATTTTAGGTCTATATATCGACCTATTTTAGATCTAAAAATCAACCTATTTTAGACGTCTATTTCTGGTCTATAAATCGTCTATTTTAGGTCTATATATCAACCTATTTTAGATCTAAAAATCAACCTATTTTAAACGTCTACTTTAGGTCTATAAATCAACCTAAGGGTCTATAAATCAACCTAATTTAGGAATGTATTTTAGGTCTATGTATCAACCTATTTTAGATCTAAAAATCAACCTATTTTAGACGTCTATTTCTGGTCTATAAATCGTCTATTTTAGGTCTATATATCAACCTATTTTAGATCTAAAAATCAACCTATTTTAGATGTCTATTTCTGGTCTATTTGAGATCTATAATTAAACCTATTTTAAACGTCTACTTTAGGTCTATAAATCAACCTAAGGGTCTATAAATCAACCTAACTTAGGCGTCTATTTTAGGTCTATATATCAACCTATTTTAGATCTAAAAATCAACCTATTTTAGACGTCTATTTCTGGTCTATAAATCAACCTATTTTAGATCTATTTTAAACGTCTACTTTAGGTCTATAAATAAACCTAAGGGTCTATAAATCAACCTAATTTAGGCGTCTATTTTAGGTCTATATATCAACCTATTTTAGATCTAAAAATCAACCTATTTTAGACGTCTATTTCTGGTCTATAAATAAACCTATTTTAGATCTATAAATCAACCTATTTTAAACGTCTACGTTAGGTCTATAAATCAACCTAAGGGTCTATAAATCAACCTAATCTAGGCGTCTATTTAGGTCTATATATCAACCTATTTTAGATCTAAAAAATCAACCTATTTTAGACGTCTATTTCTGGTCTATAAATCGTCTATTTTAGGTCTATATATCAACCTATTTTAGATTTAAAAATGAACCTATTTTAGACGTCTATTTCTGGTCTATTTGAGATCTATAATTAAACCTATTTTAAACGTCTACTTTAGGTCTATAAATCAACCTAAGGGTCTATAAATCAACCTAATTTAGGCGTCTATTTTAGGTCTATATATCAACCTATTTTAGATCTAAAAATCAACCTATTTTAGACGTCTATTTCTGGTCTATAAATCGTCTATTTTAGGTCTATATATCAACCTATTTTAGATCTAAAAATCAACCTATTTTAAACGTCTACTTTAGGTCTATAAATCAACCTAATTTAGGCATGTATTCTAGGTCTATATATCAACCTATTTTAGATCTAAAAATCAACCTATTTTAGACGTCTATTTCTGGTCTATAAGTCGTCTATTTTAGGTCTATATATCAACCTATTTTAGATCTAAAAATCAACCTATTTTAGACGTCTATTTCTGGTCTATTTGAGATCTATAATTAAACCTATTTTAAACGTCTACTTTAGGTCTATAAATCAACCTAAGGGTCTATAAATCAACCTAACTTAGGTGTCTATTTTAGGTCTATATATCAACCTATTTTAGATCTAAAAATCAACCTATTTTAGCCGTCTATTTCTGGTCTATTTTAGATCTATAATTAAACCTAATTTAAACGTCTACTTTAGGGTCTATAAATCAACCTAAGGGTCTATAAATCAACCTAATTTAGGCGTCTATTTTAGGTCTATATATCAACCTATTTTAGATCTAAAAATCAACCTATTTTAGACGTCTATTTCTGGTCTATAAATCAACCTATTTTAGATCTATAAATAAACCTATTTTAAACGTCTACGTTAGGTCTATAAATCAACCTAAGGGTCTATAAATCAACCTAATCTAGGCGTCTATTTTAGGTCTATATATCAACCTATTTTAGATCTAAAAAATCAACCTATTTTAGACGTCTATTTCTGGTCTATAAATCAACCTATTTTAGATATATTTTAAACGTCTACTTTAGGTCTATAAATCAACCTAAGGGTCTATAAATCAACCTAATTTAGGTGTCTATTTTAGGTCTATATATCAACCTATTTTAGATCTAAAAATCAACCTATTTTAGACGTCTATTTCTGGTCTATAAATCAACCTATTTTAGATCTATAGATAAACCTATTTTAAACGTCTACTTTAGGTCTATAAATCAACCTAAGGGTGTATAAATCAACCTAATTTAGGCGTCTATTTTAGGTCTATAAATCAACCTAAGGGTGTATAAATCAACCTAATTTAGGCGTCTATTTTAGGTCTATATATCAACCCATTTTAGATCTAAAAATCAACCTATTTTAGACGTCTATTTCTGGTCTATTAATCAACCTATTTTAGATCTATAAATAAACCTTTTGGTCTTAAAATCAACCTTTTTTAGACGTCTATTTTTGGTTTAAAAATCAACCTTTTTCAGACGTCTATTTTTGGTTTAAAAATCAACCTATTTTAGACGTCTATTTTTGGTCTATAAATCAACCTATTTTAGATCTATTTTAAACGTCTACTTTAGGTCTATAAATCAACCTAATTTAGGCGTCTATTTTAGGTCTATATATCAACCTATTTTAGATCTAAAAATCAACCTATTTTAGACGTCTATTTCTGGTTTATAAATCGTCTATTTTAGGTCTATATATCAACCTATTTTAGATCTAAAAATAAACCTATTTTAAACGTCTACTTTAGGTCAATAAATCAACCTAAGGGTCTATAATTCAACCTAATTTAGGCGTCTATTTTAGGTCTATATATCAACCTATTTTAGATCTAAAAATCAACCTATTTTAGACGTCTATTTCTGGTCTATATATCGTCTATTTTAGGTCTATATATCAACCTATTTTAGATCTAAAAATAAACCTATTTTAAACGTCTACTTTAGGTCTATAAATCAACCTAAGGGTCTATAAATCAACCTAATTTAGGCGTCTATTTTAAGTCTATATATCAACCTATTTTAGATCTAAAAATCAACCTATTTTAGACGTCTATTTCTAGTCTATAAATCGTCTATTTTAGGTCTATATATCAACCTATTTTAGATCTAAAAATCAACCTATTTTAGACGTCTATTTCTGGTCTATTTGAGATCTATAATTAAACCTATTTTAAACGTCTACTTTAGGTCTATAAATCAACCTAAGGGTCTATAACTCAACCTAATTTAGGCGTCTATTTTAGGTCTATATATCAACCTATTTTAGATCTAAAAATCAACCTATTTTAGACGTCTATTTCTGGTCTATAAATCAACCTATTTTAGATCTATTTTAAACGTCTACTTTAGGTCTATAAATCAACCTAAGGGTCTATAAATCAACCTAATTTAGGCGTCTATTTTAGGTCTATATATCAACCTATTTTAGATCTAAAAATCAACCTATTTTAGACGTCTATTTCTGGTCTATTTTAGATCTATAATTAAACCTATTTTAAACGTCTACTTTAGGTCTATAAATCAACCTAAGGGTCTATAAATCAACCTAATTTAGGTGTCTATTTTAGGTCTATATATCAACCTATTTTAGACGTCTATTTCTGGTTTAAAAATTAACCTATTTTAGACGTCTAGTTTTGGTTTAAAAATCAACCTTTTTTACACGTCTATTTTTGGTTTAAAAATCAACCTATTTTAGACGTCTATTTTTGGTTTAAAAATCAACCTTTTTTAGACGTCTATTTTTGGTTTAAAAATCAACCTTTTTTAGACGTCTATTTTGGGTTTAAAAATCAACCTATTTTAGACGTCTATTTTTGGTTTAAAAATCAACCTTTTTCAGACGTCTATTTTTGGTTTAAAAATCAACCTTGTTTAGTCAATTTTTGGTTTAACAATCAACCTTTTTTAAACGTCTATTTTTGGTCTGAAAATCAACTTAATTTTATCTTTATCAGTGGTACAGGAATAACCAATTCACATGTACGGATCAATATGCTTGTTAAACCCAAACAACTTCTGTGCATTATTTATACAACTTACGGCTTGTTCAGACTTCAAAATTCCAAAATATGATCATATTTAATGTTTAACTATTTTAAACCTATTTTAAACGTCTACTTTAGGTCTATAAATCAACCTAAGGGTCTATAAATCAACCTAATTTAGGCGTCTATTTTAGGTCTATATATCAACCTATTTTAGATCTAAAAATCATCCTATTTTAGACGTCTATTTCTGGTCTATAAATCAACCTATTTTAGATGTATAAATAAACCTATTTTAAACGTCTACGTTAGGTCTATAAATCAACCTAAGGGTCTATAAATCAACCTAATCTAGGCGTCTATTTTAGGTCTATATATCAACCTATTTTAGATCTAAAAAAATCAACCTATTTTAGACGTCTATTTCTAATCTATAAATCAACCTATTTTAGATCTATAAATAAACCTATTTTAAACGTCTACTTTAGGTCTATAAATCAACCTAAGGTTCTATAAATCAACCTAATTCAGGTGTCCATTTTAGGTCTATATAGCAACCTATTTTAGATCTAAAAATCAACCTATTTTAGACGTCTATTTCTGGTTTAAAAATCAACCTATTTTAGACGTCTAGATTTGGTTTAAAAATCAACCTTTTTTAGACGTCTATTTTTGGTTTAAAAATCAACCTATTTTAGACGTCTATTTTTGGTTTTAAAATCAACCTTTTTTAGACGTCTATTTTTGGTTTAAAAATCAACCTTTTCCAGACGTCTATTTTTGGTTTAAAAATCAACCTATTTTAGACGTCTATTTTTGGTTTAAAAATCAACCTTTTTTAGACGTCTACTTTTGGTTTAAAAATCAACCTTGTTTAGTCAATTTTTGGTTTAAAAATCAACCTTTTTTAAACGTCTATTTTTGGTCTGAAAATCAACTTAATTTTATCTTTATCAGTGGTACAGGAATAACCAATTCACATGTACAGATCAATATGCTTGTTAAACCCAAACAACTTCTGTGCATTATTTATACAACTTACGGCTTGTTCAGACTTCAAAATTCCAAAATATGATCATATTTAATGTTTAACTATTTTAAACCTATTTTAAACGTCTACTTTAGGTCGATAAATCAACCTAAGGGGCTATAAATCAACCTAATTTAGGCGTCTATTTTAGGTCTATATATCAACCTATTTTAGATCTAAAAATCAACCTATTTTAGACGTCTATTTCTGGTCTATAAATCAACCTATTTTAGATCTATAAATAAACCTATTTTAAACGTCTACGTTAGGTCTATAAATCAACCTAAGGGTCTATAAATCAACCTAATCTAGGCGTCTATTTTAGGTCTATATATCAACCTATTTTAGATCTAAAAAATCAACCTATTTTAGACGTCTATTTCTGGTCTATAAATCAACCTATTTTAGATCTATAAATAAACCTAATTTAAACGTCTACTATAGGTCTATAAATCAACCTAAGGGTCTATAAATCAACCTAATTTAGGTATCTATTTTAGGTCTATATATCAACCTATTTTAGACGTCTATTTCTGGTTTAAAAATTAACCTATTTTAGACGTCTAGTTTTGGTTTAAAAATCAACCTTTTTTACACGTCTATTTTTGGTTTAAAAATCAACCTATTTTAGACGTCTATTTTTGGTTTAAAAATCAACCTTTTTTAGACGTCTATTTTTGGTTTAAAAATCAACCTTTTTTAGACGTCTATTTTGGGTTTAAAAATCAACCTATTTTAGACGTCTATTTTTGGTTTAAAAATCAACCTTTTTCAGACGTCTATTTTTGGTTTAAAAATCAACCTTGTTTAGTCAATTTTTGGTTTAACAATCAACCTTTTTTAAACGTCTATTTTTGGTCTGAAAATCAACTTAATTTTATCTTTATCAGTGGTACAGGAATAACCAATTCACATGTACGGATCAATATGCTTGTTAAACCCAAACAACTTCTGTGCATTATTTATACAACTTACGGCTTGTTCAGACTTCAAAATTCCAAAATATGATCATATTTAATGTTTAACTATTTTAAACCTATTTTAAACGTCTACTTTAGGTCTATAAATTAACCTAAGGGTCTATAAATCAACCTAATTTAGGCGTCTATTTTAGGTCTATATATCAACCTATTTTAGATCTAAAAATCAACTTATTTTAGACGTCTATTTCTGGTCTATTAATCAACCTATTTTAGATCTATAAATAAACCTATTTTAAACGTCTACAATAGGTCTATAAATCAACCTAAGGGTCTATAAATCAACCTAATCTAGGCGTCTATTTTAGGTCTATATATCAACCTATTTTAGATCTAAAAAATCAACCTATTTTAGACGTCTATTTCTGGTCTATTTTAGATCTATAATTAAACCTATTTTAAACGTCTACTTTAGGTCTATAAATCAACCTAAGGGTCTATAAATCAACCTAATTTAGGCGTCTAATTTAGGTCTATATATAAAGCTATTTTAGATCTAAAAATCAACCTATTTTAGACGTCTATTTCTGGTCTATAAATCAACCTATTTTAGATCTATTTTAAACGTCTACTTTAGGTCTATAAATCAACCTAAGGGTCTATAAATCAACCTAATTTAGGCGTCTATTTTAGGTCTATATATCAACCTATTTTAGATCTAAAAATCAACCTATTTTAGACGTCTATTTCTGGTCTATTTTAGATCTATAAATAAACCTATTTTAAACGTCTAGTAAATTGAGCCAAGATCAAGATTTTGCAAATTAATAAGGGTTGGGAAACTTTGTTGAATGACCCTACCTCGACAGTTTAGTTTTGACTATTTTAGGTCTATAAATCAACTTATTTTAGGTCTATAAATCAACCTATTTTAGATCTATAAATAAACCTATTTTAAACGTCTACTTTAGGTCTATAAATCAACCTAAGGGTCTATAAATCAACCTAATTTAGGCGTCTATTTTAGGTCTATATATCAACCTATTTTAGATCTAAAAATCAACCTATTTTAGACGTCTATTTCTGGTTTATAAATCGTCTATTTTAGGTCTATATATCAACCTATTTTAGATCTAAAAATAAACCTATTTTAAACGTCTACTTTAGGTCTATAATTCAACCTAATTTAGGCGTCTATTTTAGGTCTATATATCAACCTATTTTAGATCTAAAAATCAACCTATTTTAGACGTCTATTTCTGGTCTATATATCGTCTATTTTAGGTCTATATATCAACCTATTTTAGATCTAAAAATAAACCTATTTTAAACGTCTACTTTAGGTCTATAAATCAACCTAAGGGTCTATAAATCAACCTAATTTAGGCGTCTATTTTAGGTCTATATTTCAACCTATTTTAGATCTAAAAATCAACCTATTTTAGACGTCTATTTCTGGTCTATAAATCGTCTATTTTAGGTCTATATATCAACCTATTTTAGATCTAAAAATCAACCTATTTTAGACGTCTATTTCTGGTCTATTTGAGATCTATAATTAAACCTATTTTAAACGTCTACTTTAGGTCTATAAATCAACCTAAGGGTCTATAAATCAACCTAATTTAGGCGTGTATTTTAGGTCTATATATCAACCTATTTTAGATCTAAAAATCAACCTATTTTAGACGTCTATTTCTGGTCTATTTAAGATCTATAAATAAACCTATTTTAAACGTCTACTTTAGGTCTATAAATCAACCTAAGGGTCTATAAATCAACCTAATTTAGGCGTCTATTTTAGGTCTATATATCAACCTATTTTAGATCTAAAAATCAACCTATTTTAGACGTCTATTTCTGGTCTATAAATCGTCTATTTTAGGTCTATATATCAACCTATTTTAGATCTAAAAATAAACCTATTTTAAACGTCTACTTTAGGTCTATAAATCAACCTAATGGTCTATAAATCAACCTAATTTAGGCGTCTATTTTAGGTCTATATATCAACCTATTTTAGATCTAAAAATCAACCTATTTTAGACGTCTATTTCTGGTCTATAAATCAACCTATTTTAGATCTATAAATAAACCTATTTTAAACGTCTACGTTAGGTCTATAAATCAACCTAAGGGTCTATAAATCAACCTAATCTAGGGGTCTATTTTAGGTCTATATATCAACCTATTTTAGATCTAAAAAATCAACCTATTTTAGACGTCTATTTCTGGTCTATAAATCAACCTATTTTAGATCTATAAATAAACCTATTTTAAACGTCTACTTTAGGTCTATAAATCAACCTAAGGGTCTATAAATCAACCTAATTTAGGTGTCTATTTTAGGTCTATATATCAACCTATTTTAGATCTAAAAATCAACCTATTTTAGACGTCTATTTCTGGTCTATTTTAGATCTATAAATAAACCTATTTTAAACGTCTAGTAAATTGAGCCAAGATCAAGATTTTGCAAATTAATAAGGGTTGGGAAACTTTGTTGAATGACCCTACCTCGACAGTTTAGTTTTGACTATTTTAGGTCTATAAATCAACTTATTTTAGGTCTATAAATCAACCTATTTTAGATCTATAAATAAACCTAATTTAAACGTCTACTTTAGGTCTATAAATCAACCTAAGGGTCTATAAATCAACCTAATTTAGGCGTCTATTTTAGGTCTATATATCAACCTATTTTAGATCTAAAAATCAACCTATTTTAAACGTCTACTTTAGGTCTATAAATCAACCTAAGGGTCTATAAATCAACCTAATTTAGGCGTCTATTTTAGGTCTATATATCAACCTATTTTAGATCTAGAAATCAACCTATTTTAGACGTCTATTTCTGGTCTATAAATCAACCTATTTTAGATCTATAAATGAACCTATTTTAAACGTCTACGTTAGGTCTATAAATCAACCTAAGGGTCTATAAATCAACCTAATCTAGGCGTCTATTTTAGGTCTATATATCAACCTATTTTAGATCTAAAAAATCAACCTATTTTAGACGTCTATTTCTGGTCTATAAATCAACCTATTTTAGATCTATTTTAAACGTCTACTTTAGGTCTATAAATCAACCTAAGGGTCTATAAATCAACCTAATTTAGGCGTCTATTTTAGGTCTATATATCAACCTATTTTAGATCTAAAAATCAACCTATTTTAGACGTCTATTTCTGGTCTATAAATCAACCTATTTTAGATCTATAAATAAACCTATTTTAAACGTCTACGTTAGGTCTATAAATCAACCTAAGGGTCTATAAATCAACCTAATCTAGGCGTCTATTTTAGGTCTATATATCAACCTATTTTAGATCTAAAAAATCAACCTATTTTTGACGTCTATTTCTGGTCTATAAATCAACCTATTTTAGATCTATTTTAAACGTCTACTTTAGGTCTATAAATCAACCTAAGGGTCTATAAATCAACCTAATTTAGGCGTCTATTTTAGGTCTATATATCAACCTATTTTAGATGTCTATTTCTGGTCTATAAATCAACCTATTTTAGATCTATTATAAACGTCTACTTTAGGTCTATAAATCAACCTAAGGGTCTATAAATCAACCTAATTTAGGCGTCTATTTTAGGTCTATATATCAACCTATTTTAGATCTAAAAATCAACCTATTTTAGACGTCTATTTCTGGTCTATAAATCAACCTATTTTAGATCTATAAATAAACCTATTTTAAACGTCTACGTTAGGTCTATAAATCAACCTAAGGGTCTATAAATCAACCTAATCTAGGTGTCTATTTTAGGTCTATATATCAACCTATTTTAGATCTAAAAAATCAACCTATTTTAGACGTCTATTTCTGGTCTATAAATCAACCTATTTTAGATCTATTTTAAACGTCTACTTTAGGTCTATAAATCAACCTAAGGGTCTATAAATCAACCTAATTTAGGCGTCTATTTTAGGTCTATATATCAACCTATTTTAGATCTGAAAATAAACCTATTTTAGACGTCTATTTCTGGTCTATGAATCAACCTATTTTAGATCTATTTTAAACGTCTACTTTAGGTCTATAAATCAACCTAAGGGTCTATAAATCAACCTAATTTAGGCGTCTATTTTACGTCTATATATCAACCTATTTTAGATCTAAAAATAAACCTATTTTAAACGTCTACTTTAGGTCTATAAATCAACCTAAGGGTCTATAATTCAACCTAATTTAGGCGTCTATTTTAGGTCTATATATCAACCTATTTTAGATCTAAAAATCAACCTATTTTAGATGTCTATTTCTGGTCTATAAATCGTCTATTTTAGGTCTATATATCAACCTATTTTAGATCTAAAAATAAACCTATTTTAAACGTCTACTTTAGGTCTATAAATCAACCTAAGGGTCTATAAATCAACCTAATTTAGGCGTCTATTTTAGGTCTATATATCAACCTATTTTAGATCTAAAAATCAACCTATTTTAGACGTCTATTTCTGGTCTATAAATCGTCTATTTTAGGTCTATATATCAACCTATTTTAGATCTAAAAATCAACCTATTTTAGACGTCTATTTCTGGTCTATTTGAGATCTATAATTAAACCTATTTTAAACGTCTACTTTAGGTCTATAAATCAACCTAAGGGTCTATAAATCAACCTAATTTAGGCGTCTATTTTAGGTCTATATATCAACCTATTTTAGATCTAAAAATCAACCTATTTTAGACGTCTATTTCTGGTCTATTTTAGATCTATAAATAAACCTATTTTAAACGTCTACTTTAGGTCTATAAATCAACCTAAGGGTCTATAAATCAACCTAATTTAGGCGTCTATTTTAGGTCTATATATCAACCTATTTTAGATCTAAAAATCAACCTATTTTAGACGTCTATTTCTGGTCTATAAATCGTCTATTTTAGGTCTATATATCAACCTATTTTAGATCTAAAAATAAACCTATTTTAAACGTCTACTTTAGGTCTATAAATCAACCTAATGGTCTATAAATCAACCTAATTTAGGCGTCTATTTTAGGTCTATATATCAACCTATTTTAGATCTAAAAATCAACCTATTTTAGACGTCTATTTCTGGTCTATAAATCAACCTATTTTAGATCTATAAAAAAACTATTTTAAACGTCTACGTTAGGTCTATAAATCAACCTAAGGGTCTAAAAATCAACCTAATCTAGGGGTCTATTTTAGGTCTATATATCAACCTATTTTAGATCTAAAAAATCAACCTATTTTAGACGTCTATTTCTGGTCTATAAATCAACCTATTTTAGATCTATAAATAAACCTATTTTAAACGTCTACTTTAGGTCTATAAATCAACCTAAGGGTCTATAAATCAACCTAATTTAGGTGTCTATTTTAGGTCTATATATCAACCTATTTTAGATCTAAAAATCAACCTATTTTAGACGTCTATTTCTGGTTTAAAAATCAACCTATTTTAGATCTATTCTAAACGTCTACTTTAGGTCTATAAATCAACCTAAGGGTCTATAAATCAACCTAATTTAGGCGTCTATTTTAGGTCTATATATCAACCTATTTTAGATCTAAAAATCAACCTATTTTAGACGTCTATTTCTGGTCTATTTTAGATCTATAAATAAACCTATTTTAAACGTCTAGTAAATTGAGCCAAGATCAAGATTTTGCAAATTAATAAGGGTTGGGAAACTTTGTTGAATGACCCTACCTCGACAGTTTAGTTTTGACTATTTTAGGTCTATAAATCAACTTATTTTAGGTCTATAAATCAACCTATTTTAGATCTATAAATAAACCTATTTTAAACGTCTACTTTAGGTCTATAAATCAACCTAAGGGTCTATAAATCAACCTAATTTAGGCGTCTATTTTAGGTCTATATATCAACCTATTTTAGATCTAAAAATCAACCTATTTTAAACGTCTACTTTAGGTCTATAAATCAACCTAAGGGTCTATAAATCAACCTAATTTAGGCGTCTATTTTAGGTCTATATATCAACCTATTTTAGATCTAAAAATCAACCTATTTTAGACGTCTATTTCTGGTCTATAAATCAACCTATTTTAGATCTATAAATAAACCTATTTTAAACGTCTACGTTAGGTCTATAAATCAACCTAAGGGTCTATAAATCAACCTAATCTAGGCGTCTATTTTAGGTCTATATATCAACCTATTTTAGATCTAAAAAATCAACCTATTTTAGACGTCTATTTCTGGTCTATAAATCAACCTATTTTAGATCTATAAATAAACCTATTTGAAACGTCTACTTTAGGACTATAAATCAACCTAAGGGTCTATAAATCAACCTAATTTAGGTGTCTATTTTAGGTCTATATATCAACCTATTTTAGATCTAACAATCAACCTATTTTAGACGTCTATTTCTGGTCTATTTTAGATCTATAAATAAACCTATTTTAAACGTCTAGTAAATTGAGCCAAGATCAAGATTTTGCAAATTAATAAGGGTTGGGAAACTTTGTTGAACGACCCTACCTCGACAGTTTAGTTTTGACTATTTTAGGTCTATAAATCAACTTATTTTAGGTCTATAAATCAACCTATTTTAGATCTATAAATGAACCTATTTTAAACGTCTACTTTAGGTCTATAAATCAACCTAAGGGTCTATAAATCAACCTAATTTAGGCGTCTATTTTAGGTCTATATATCAACCTATTTTAGATCTATAAATGAACCTATTTTAAACGTCTACTTTAGGTCTAAATCAACCTAAGGTTCTATAAATCAACCTAATTCAGGTGTCCATTTTAGGTCTATATAGCAACCTATTTTAGATCTAAAAATCATCATATTTTAGACGTCTATTTCTGGTTTAAAAATCAACCTATTTTTAGACGTCTAGATTTGGTTTAAAAATCAACCTTTTGTAGACGTCTATTTTTGGTTTAAAAATCAACCTATTTTAGACGTCTATTTTTGGTTTAAAAATCAACCTATTTTAGACGTCTATTTTTGGTTTAAAAATCAACCTTGTTTAGTCAATTTTTTGTTTAAAAATCAACCTTTTTTAAACGTCTATTATTGGTCTGAAAATCAACTTAATTTTATCTTTATCAGTGGTACAGGAATAACCAATTCACATGTACGGATCAATATGCTTGTTAAACCCAAACAACTTCTGTGCATTATTTATACAACTTACGGCTTGTTCAGACTTCAAAATTCCAAAATATGATCATATTTAATGTTTAATTATTTTAAACCTATTTTAAAAGTCTACTTTAGGTCTATAAATCAACCTAAGGGTCTATAAATCAACCTAATTTAGGCGTCTATTTTAGGTCTATATATCAACCTATTTTAGATCTAAAAATCAACTTATTTTAGACGTCTATTTCTGGTCTATTAATCAACCTATTTTAGATCTATAAATAAACCTATTTTAAACGTCTACAATAGGTCTATAAATCAACCTAAGGGTCTATAAATCAACCTAATCTAGGCGTCTATTTTAGGTCTATATTTCAACCTATTTTAGATCTAAAAAATCAACCTATTTTAGACGTCTATTTCTGGTCTATTTTAGATCTATAATTAAACCTATTTTAAACGTCTACTTTAGGTCTATAAATCAACCTAAGGGTCTATAAATCAACCTAATTTAGGCGTCTAATTTAGGTCTATATATAAACCTATTTTAGATCTAAAAATCAACCTATTTTAGACGTCTATTTCTGGTCTATAAATCAACCTATTTTAGATCTATTTTAAACGTCTACTTTAGGTCTATAAATCAACCTAAGGGTCTATAAATCAACCTAATTTAGGCGTCTATTTTAGGTCTATATATCAACCTATTTTAGATCTAAAAATCAACCTATTTTAGACGTCTATTTCTGGTCTATTTTAGATCTATAAATAAACCTATTTTAAACGTCTAGTAAATTGAGTCAAGATCAAGATTTTGCAAATTAATAAGGGTTGGGAAACTTTGTTGAATGACCCTACCTCGACAGTTTAGTTTTGACTATTTTAGGTCTATAAATCAACCTATTTTAGATCTATAAATAAACCTATTTTAAACGTCTACTTTAGGTCTATAAATCAACCTAAGGGTCTATAAATCAACCTAATTTAGGCGTCTATTTTAGGTCTATATATCAACCTATTTTAGATCTAAAAATCAACCTATTTTAGACGTCTATTTCTGGTTTATAAATCGTCTATTTTAGGTCTATATATCAACCTATTTTAGATCTAAAAATAAACCTATTTTAAACGTCTACTTTAGGTCTATAAATCAACCTAAGGGTCTATAATTCAACCTAATTTAGGCGTCTATTTTAGGTCTATATATCAACCTATTTTAGATCTAAAAATCAACCTATTTTAGACGTCTATTTCTGGTCTATATATCGTCTATTTTAGGTCTATATATCAACCTATTTTAGATCTAAAAATAAACCTATTTTAAACGTCTACTTTAGGTCTATAAATCAACCTAAGGGTCTATAAATCAACCTAATTTAGGCGTCTATTTTAGGTCTATATATCAACCTATTTTAGATCTAAAAATCAACCTATTTTAGACGTCTATTTCTGGTCTATAAATCAACCTATTTTAGATCTATAAATAAACCTATTTTAAACGTCTACGTTAGGTCTATAAATCAACCTAAGGGTCTATAAATCAACCTAATTTAGGCGTCTATTTTAGGTCTATATATCAACCTATTTTAGATCTAAAAATCAACCTATTTTAAACGTCTACTTTAGGTCTATAAATCAACCTAAGGGTCTATAAATCAACCTAATTTAGGCGTCTATTTTAGGTCTATATATCAACCTATTTTAGATCTAAAAATCAGCTTATTTTAGACGTCTATTTCTGGTCTATAAATCAACCTATTTTAGATCTATAAATAAACCTATTTTAAACGTCTACGTTAGGTCTATAAATCAACCTAATCTAGGCGTCTATTTTAGGTCTATATATCAACCTATTTTAGATCTAAAAAAATCAACCTATTTTAGACGTCTATTTCTGGTCTATAAATCAACCTATTTTAGATCTATAAATAAACCTATTTTAAACGTCTACTTTAGGTCTATAAATCAACCTAAGGTTCTATAAATCACCCTAATTCAGGTCTCCATTTTAGGTCTATATAGCAACCTATTTTAGATCTAAAAATCAACCTATTTTAGACGTCTATTTCTGGTTTAAAAATCAACCTATTTTAGACGTCTAGATTTGGTTTAAAAATCAACCTATTTTAGACGTCTATTTTTGGTTTAAAAATCAACCTATTTTAGACGTCTATTTTTGGTTTAAAAATCAACCTTGTTTAGTCAATTTTTGGTTTAAAAATCAACCTTTTTTAAACGTCTATTATTGGTCTGAAAATCAACTTAATTTTATCTTTATCAGTGGTACAGGAATAACCAATTCACATGTACGGATCAATATGCTTGTTAAACCCAAACAACTTCTGTGCATTATTTATACAACTTACGGCTTGTTCAGACTTCAAAATTCCAAAATATGATCATATTTAATGTTTAACTATTTTAAACCTATTTTAAACGTCTACTTCAGGTCTATAAATCAACCTAAGGGGCTATAAATCAACCTAATTTAGGCGTCTATTTTAGGTCTATATATCAACCTATTTTAGATCTAAAAATCAACCTAATTTAGGCGTCTATTTTAGGTCTATATATCAACCTATTTTAGATCTAAAAATCAACCTATTTTAGACGTCTACGTTAGGTCTATAAATCAACCTAAGGGTCTATAAATCAACCTAATCTAGGCGTCTATTTTAGGTCTATATATAAACCTATTTTAGATCTAAAAAATCAACCTATTTTAAACGTCTATTTCTGGTCTATAAATCAACCTATTTTAGATCTATAAATAAACCTATTTTAAACGTCTACTATAGGTCTATAAATCAACCTAAGGGTCTATAAATCAACCTAATTTAGGTGTCTATTTTAGGTCTATATATCAACCTATTTTAGATCTAAAAATCAACCTATTTTAGACGTCTATTTCTGGTTAAAAAAATTAACCTATTTTAGACGTCTAGTTTTGGTTTAAAAATCAACCTTTTTTACACGTCTATTTTTGGTTTAAAAATCAACCTATTTAAGACGTCTATTTTTGGTTTAAAAATCAACCTTTTTTAGACGTCTATTTTTGGTCTAAAAATCAACCTTTTTTAGACGTCTATTTTTGGTTTAAAAATCAACCTTTTTTAGACGTCTATTTTTGGGTTAAAAATCAACCTATTTTAGACGTCTATTTTTGGGTTAAAAATCAACCTATTTCAGACGTCTATTTTTGGTTTAAAAATCAACCTTGTTTAGTCAATTTTTGGTTTAAAAATCAACCTTGTTTAGTCAATTTTTGGTTTAACAATCAACCTTTTTTAAACGTCTATTTTTGGTCTGAAAATCAACTTAATTTTATCTTTATCAGTGGTACAGGAATAACCAATACACATGTACGGATCAATATGCTTGTTAAACCCAAACAACTTCTGTGCATTATTTATACAACTTACGGCTTGTTCAGACTTCAAAATCCCAAAATATGATCATATTTAATGTTTAACTATTTTAAACCTATTTTAAACGTCTACTTTAGGTCTATAAATCAACCCAAGGGTCTATAAATCAACCTAATTTAGGCGTCTATTTTAGTCTATATATCAACCTATTTTAGATCTAAAAATCAACCTATTTTAGACGTCTATTTCTGGTCTATAAATCAACCTATTTTAGATCTATAAATAAACCTATTTTAAACGTCTACGTTAGGTCTATAAATCAACCTAAGGGTCTATAAATCAACCTAATCTAGGCGTCTATTTTAGGTCTATATATCAACCTATTTTAGATCTAAAAAAATCAACCTATTTTAGATCTATAAATAAACCTATTTTAAACGTCTACTTTAGGTCTATAAATCAACCTAAGGGTCTATAAATCAACCTAATTCAGGTGTCCATTTTAGGTCTATATATCAACCTATTTTAGATCTAAAAATCAACCTATTTTAGACGTCTATTTCTGGTTTAAAAATCAACCTATTTTAGACGTCTAGATTTGGTTTAAAAATCAACCTATTTTAGACGTCTATTTTTGGTTTAAAAATCAACCTATTTTAGACGTCTACGTTAGGTCTATAAATCAACCTAAGGGTCTATAAATCAACCTAATCTAGGCGTCTATTTTAGGTCTATATATCAACCTATTTTAGATCTAAAAAAATCAACCTATTTTAGACGTCTATTTCTGGTCTATAAATCAACCTATTTTAGATCTATAAATAAACCTATTTTAAACGTCTACTATAGGTCTATAAATCAACCTAAGGGTCTATAAATCAACCTAATTTAGGTGTCTATTTTAGGTCTATATATCAACCTATTTTAGATCTAAAAATCAACCTATTTTAGACGTCTATTTCTGGTTAAAAAAATTAACCTATTTTAGACGTCTAGTTTTGGTTTAAAAATCAACCTTTTTTACACGTCTATTTTTGGTTTAAAAATCAACCTATTTTAGACGTCTATTTTTGGTTTAAAAATCAACCTTTTTTAGACGTCTATTTTTGGTTTAAAAATCAACCTTTTTTAGACGTCTATTTTTGGTTTAAAAATCAACCTATTTTAGACGTCTATTTTTGGTTTAAAAATCAACCTTTTTCAGACGTCTATTTTTGGTTTAAAAATCAACCTTTAGTCAATTTTTGGTTTAACAATCAACCTTGTTTAGTCAATTTTTGGTTTAACAATCAACCTTTTTTAAACGTCTATTTTTGGTCTGAAAATCAACTTAATTTTATCTTTATCAGTGGTACAGGAATAACCAATACACATGTACGGATCAATATGCTTGTTAAACCCAAACAACTTCTGTGCATTATTTATACAACTTACGGCTTGTTCAGACTTCAAAATTCCAAAATATGATCATATTTAATGTTTAACTATTTTAAACCTATTTTAAACGTCTACTTTAGGTCTATAAATCAACCTAAGGGTCTATAAATCAACCTAATCTAGGCGTCTATTTTAGGTCTATATATCAACCTATTTTAGATCTAAAAAAAATCAACCTATTTTAGACGTCTATTTCTGGTCTATAAATCAACCTATTTTAGATCTATAAATAAACCTATTTTAAACGTCTACGTTAGGTCTATAAATCAACCTATGGGCCTATAAATCAACCTAATCTAGGCATCTATTTTAGGTCTATATATCAACCTATTTTAGATCTAAAAAAATCAACCTATTTTAGATCTATAAATAAACCTATTTTAAACGTCTACTTTAGGTCTATAAATCAACCTAAGGGTCTATAAATCAACCTAATTCAGGTGTCCATTTTAGGTCTATATATCAACCTATTTTAGATCTAAAAATCAATCTATTTTAGACGTCTATTTCTGGTTTAAAAATCAACCTATTTTAGACGTCTAGATTTGTTTTAAAAATCAACCTATTTTAGACGTCTATTTTTGGTTTAAAAATCAACCTATTTTAGACGTCTACGTTAGGTCTATAAATCAACCTAAGGGTATAAATCAACCTAATCTAGGCGTCTATTTTAGGTCTATATATCAACCTATTTTAGATCTAAAAAATCAACCTATTTTAGACGTCTATTTCTGGTCTATAAATCAACCTATTTTAGATCTTTAAATAAACCTATTTTAAACGTCTACTATAGGTCTATAAATCAACCTAAGGGTCTATAAATCAACCTAATTTAGGTGTCTATTTTAGGTCTATATATCAACCTATTTTAGATCTAAAAATCAACCTATTTTAGACGTCTATTTCTGGTTTTAAAATTAACCTATTTTAGACGTCTAGTTTTGGTTTAAAAATCAACCTTTTTTACACGTCTATTTTTGGTTTAAAAATCAACCTATTTAAGACGTCTATTTTTGGTTTAAAAATCAACCTTTTTTAGACGTCTATTTTTGGTTTAAAAATCAACCTTTTTTAGACGTCTATTTTTGGTCTAAAAATCAACCTATTTTAGACGTCTATTTTTGGTTTAAAAATCAACCTTTTTTAGACGTCTATTTTTGATTTACAAATCAACCTTTTTTAGACGTCTATTTTTGGTTTAAAAATCAACCTTTTTCAGACGTCTATTTTTGGTTTAAAAATCAACCTTGTTTAGTCAATTTTTGGTTTAAAAATCAACCTATTTTAAACGTCTATTTTTGGTCTGAAAATCAACTTAATTTTATCTTTATCAGTGGTACAGGAATAACCAATTCACATGTACGGATCAATATGCTTGTTAAACGCAAACAACTTCTGTGCATTATTTATACAACTTACGGCTTGTTCAGACTTCAAAATTCCAAAATATGATCATATTTAATGTTTAATTATTTTAAACCTATTTTAAAAGTCTAGTTTAGGTCTATAAATCAACCTAAGGGTCTATAAATCAACCTAATTTAGGCGTCTATTTTAGGTCTATATATCAACCTATTTTAGATCTAAAAAAATAAACCTATTTTAAACGTCTACTTTAGGTCTATAAATCCACCTAATTTAGGCGTCTATTTTAGGTCTATATATCAACCTATTTTAGATCTAAAAATCAACCTATTTTAGACGTCTATTTCTGGTCTATAAATCAACCTATTTTAGATCTATAAATGAACCTATTTTAAACGTCTACTTTAGGTCTATAAATCAACCTAAGGTTCTATAAATCAACCTAATTCAGGTGTCCATTTTAGGTCTATATAGCAACCTATTTTAGATCTAAAAATCATCATATTTTAGACGTCTATTTCTGGTTTAAAAATCAACCTATTTTAGACGTCTAGATTTGGTTTAAAAATCAACCTTTTTTAGACGTCTATTTTTGGTTTAAAAATCAACCTATTTTAGACGTCTATTTTTGGTTTAAAAATCAACCTTTTTTAAACGTCTATTTTTGGTTTAAAAATCAACCTTTTTTAAACGTCTATTATTGGTCTGAAAATCAACTTAATTTTATCTTTATCAGTGGTACAGGAATAACCAATTCACATGTACGGATCAATATGCTTGTTAAACCCAAACAACTTCTGTGCATTATTTATACAACCTACGGCTTGTTCAGACTTCAAAATTCCAAAATATGATCATATTTAATGTTTAATTATTTTAAACCTATTTTAAAAGTCTACTTTAGGTCTATAAATCAACCTAAGGGTCTATAAATCAACCTAATTTAGGCGTCTATTTTAGGTCTATATATCAACCTATTTTAGATCTAAAAATCAACTTATTTTAGACGTCTATTTCTGGTCTATTAATCAACCTATTTTAGATCTATAAATAAACCTATTTTAAACGTCTACAATAGGTCTATAAATCAACCTAAGGGTCTATAAATCAACCTAATCTAGGCGTCTATTTTAGGTCTATATTTCAACCTATTTTAGATCTAAAAAATCAACCTATTTTAGACGTCTATTTCTGGTCTATTTTAGATCTATAATTAAACCTATTTTAAACGTCTACTTTAGGTCTATAAATCAACCTAAGGGTCTATAAATCAACCTAATTTAGGTGTCTATTTTAGGTCTATATATCAACCTATTTTAGATCTAACAATCAACCTATTTTAGACGTCTATTTCTGGTCTATTTTAGATCTATAAATAAACCTATTTTAAACGTCTAGTAAATTGAGCCAAGATCAAGATTTTGCAAATTAATAAGGGTTGGGAAACTTTGTTGAATGACCCTACCTCGACAGTTTAGTTTTGACTATTTTAGGTCTATAAATCAACTTATTTTAGGTCTATAAATCAACCTATTTTAGATCTATAAATAAACCTATTTTAAACGTCTACTTTAGGTCTATAAATCAACCTAAGGGTCTATAAATCAACCTAATTTAGGCGTCTATTTTAGGTCTATATATCAACCTATTTTAGATCTAAAAATCAACCTATTTTAAACGTCTACTTTAGGTCTATAAATCAACCTAAGGGTCTATAAATCAACCTAATTTAGGCGTCTATTTTAGGTCTATATATCAACCTATTTTAGATCTAAAAATCAACCTATTTTAGACGTCTATTTCTGGTCTATAAATCAACCTATTTTAGATCTATAAATAAACCTATTTTAAACGTCTACGTTAGGTCTATAAATCAACCTAAGGGTCTATAAATCAACCTAATCTAGGCGTCTATTTTAGGTCTATATATCAACCTATTTTAGATCTAAAAAATCAACCTATTTTAGACGTCTATTTCTGGTCTATAAATCAACCTATTTTAGATCTATAAATAAACCTATTTTAAACGTCTACTTTAGGTCTATAAAGCAACCTAAGGGTCTATAAATCAACCTAATTTAGGAGTCTATTTTAGGTCTATATATCAACCTATTTTAGATCTAACAATCAACCTATTTTAGACGTCTATTTCTGGTCTATTTTAGATCTATAAATAAACCTATTTTAAACGTCTAGTAAATTGAGCCAAGATCAAGATTTTGCAAATTAATAAGGGTTGGGAAACTTTGTTGAATGACCCTACCTCGACAGTTTAGTTTTGACTATTTTAGGTCTATAAATCAACTTATTTTAGGTCTATAAATCAACCTATTTTAGATCTATAAATGAACCTATTTTAAACGTCTACTTTAGGTCTATAAATCAACCTAAGGGTCTATAAATCAACCTAATTTAGGCATCTATTTTAGGTCTATATATCAACCTATTTTAGATCTAAAAAGAAACCTATTTTAAACGTCTACTTTAGGTCTATAAATCAACCTAAGGGTCTATAAATCAACCTAATTTAGGCGTCTATTTTAGGTCTATATATCAACCTATTTTAGATCTAAAAATCAACCTATTTTAGACGTCTATTTCTGGTCTATAAATCGTCTATTTTAGGTCTATATATCAACCTATTTTAGATCTAAAAATCAACCTATTTTAGACGTCTATTTCTGGTCTATTTGAGATCTATAATTAAACCTATTTTAAACGTCTACTTTAGGTCTATAAATCAACCTAAGGGTCTATAAATCAACCTAATTTAGGCGTCTATTTTAGGTCTATATATCAACCTATTTTAGATCTAAAAATCAACCTATTTTAGACGTCTATTTCTGGTCTATTTTAGATCTATAAATAAACCTATTTTAAACGTCTACTTTAGGTCTTTAAATCAACCTAAGGGTCTATAAATCAACCTAATTTAGGCGTCTACTTTAGGTCTATATATCAACCTATTTTAGATCTAAAAATCAACCTATTTTAGACGTCTATTTCTGGTCTATAAATCGTCTATTTTAGGTCTATTTTAAACGTCTACTTTAGGTCTATAAATCAACCTAAGGGTCTATAAATCAACCTAATTTAGGCGTCTATTTTAGGTCTATATATCAACCTATTTTAGATCTAAAAATCAACCTATTTTAGACGTCTATTTCTGGTCTATTTTAGATCTATAAATAAACCTATTTTAAACGTCTAGTAAATTGAGCCAAGATCAAGATTTCGCAAATTAATAAGGGTTGGGAAACTTTGTTGAATGACCCTACCTCGACAGTTTAGTTTTGACTATTTTAGGTCTATAAATCAACTTATTTTAGGTCTATAAATCAACCTATTTTAGATCTATAAATAAACCTATTTTAAACGTCTACTTTAGGTCTATAAATCAACCTAAGGGTCTATAAATCAACCTAATTTAGGCGTCTATTTTAGGTCTATATATCAACCTATTTTAGACGTCTATTTCTGGTCTATAAATCAACCTATTTTAGATCTATAAATAAACCTATTTTAAACGTCTACGTTAGGTCTATAAATCAACCTAATCTAGGCGTCTATTTTAGGTCTATATATCAACCTATTTTAGATCTAAAAAATCAACCTATTTTAGACGTCTATTTCTGGTCTATAAATCAACCTATTTTAGATCTATAAATAAACCTATTTTAAACGTCTACTATAGGTCTATAAATCATCCTAAGGGTCTATAAATCAACCTAATTTTGGTGTCTAATTTAGGTCTATATATCAACCTATTTTAGATCTAAAAATCAACCTATTTTAGACGTCTATTTCTGGTTAAAAAAATTAACCTATTTTAGACGTCTAGTTTTGGTTTAAAAATACACCTTTTTTACACGTCTATTTTTGGTTTAAAAATCAACCTATTTAAGACGTCTATTTTTGGTTTAAAAATCAACCTTTTTTAGACATCTATTTTTGGTTTAAAAATCAACCTTTTTTAGACGTCTATTTTTGGTTTAAAAATCAACCTATTTTAGACGTCTATTTTTGGTTTAAAAATCAACCTTTTTCAGACGTCTATTTTTGGTTTAAAAATCAACCTTGTTTAGTCAATTTTTGGTTTAACAATCAACCTTTTTTAAACGTCTATTTTTGGTCTGAAAATCAACTTAATTTTATCTTTATCAGTGGTACAGGAATAACCAATACACATGTACGGATCAATATGCTTGTTAAACCCAAACAACTTCTGTGCATTATTTATACAACTTACGGCTTGTTCAGACTTCAAAATTCCAAAATATGATCATATTTAATGTTTAACTATTTTAAACCTATTTTAAACGTCTACTTTAGGTCTATAAATCAACCTAAGGGTCTATAAATCAACCTAATTTAGGCGTCTATTTTAGGTCTATATATCAACCTATTTTAGATCTAAAAATCAACCTATTTTAGACGTCTATTTCTGGTCTATAAATCAACCTATTTTAGATCTATAAATAAACCTATTTTAAACGTCTACGTTAGGTCTATAAATCAACCTAAGGGTCTATAAATCAACCTAATTTAGGCGTCTATTTTAGGTCTATATATCAACCTATTTTAGATCTAAAAATCAACCTATTTTAAACGTCTACTTTAGGTCTATAAATCAACCTAAGGGTCTATAAATCAACCTAATTTAGGCGTCTATTTTAGGTCTATATATCAACCTATTTTAGATCTAAAAATCAACTTATTTTAGACGTCTATTTCTGGTCTATAAATCAACCTATTTTAGATCTATAAATAAACCTATTTTAAACGTCTACGTTAGGTCTATAAATCAACCTAAGGGTCTATAAATCAACCTAATCTAGGCGTCTATTTTAGGTCTATATATCAACCTATTTTAGATCTAAAAAATCAACCTATTTTAGACGTCTATTTCTGGTCTATAAATCAACCTATTTTAGATCTAATTTAAACGTCTACTTTAGGTCTATAAATCAACCTAAGGGTCTATAAATCAACCTAATTTAGGCGTCTATTTTAGGTCTATATATCAACCTATTTTAGATCTAAAAATCAACCTATTTTAGACGTCTATTTCTGGTCTATAAATCAACCTATTTTAGATCTATAGATAAACCTATTTTAAACGTCTACGTTAGGTCTATAAATCAACCTAAGGGTTTATAAATCAACCTAATCTAGGCGTCGATTTTAGGTCTATATATCAACCTATTTTAGATCTAAAAAATCAACCTATTTTAGACGTCTATTTCTGGTCTAGAAATCAACCTATTTTAGATCTATAAATAAACCTATTTTAAACGTCTACTTTAGGTCTATAAATCAACCTAAGGGTCTATAAATCAACCTAATTTAGGTGTCTATTTTAGGTCTATATATCAACCTATTTTAGATCTAACAATCAACCTATTTTAGACTTCTATTTCTGGTCTATTTTAGATCTATAAATAAACCTATTTTAAACGTCTAGTAAATTGAGCCAAGATCAAGATTTTGCAAATTAATAAGGGTTGGGAAACTTTGTTGAATGACCCTACCTCGACAGTTTAGTTTTGACTATTTTAGGTCTATAAATCAACTTATTTTAGGTCTATAAATCAACCTATTTTAGATCTATAAATAAACCTATTTTAAACGTCTACTTTAGGTCTATAAATCAACCTAAGGGTCTATAAATCAACCTAATTTAGGCGTCTATTTTAGGTCTATATATCAACCTATTTTAGATCTAAAAATCAACTTATTTTAGACGTCTATTTCTGGTCTATAAATCAACCTATTTTAGATCTATAAATAAACCTATTTTAAACGTCTACGTTAGGTCTATAAATCAACCTAAGGGTCTATAAATCAACCTAATCTAGGCGTCTATTTTAGGTCTATATATCAACCTATTTTAGATCTAAAAAAATCAACCTATTTTAGACGTCTATTTCTGGTCTATAAATCAACCTATTTTAGATCTATAAATAAACCTATTTTAAACGTCTACTTTAGGTCTATAAATCAACCTAAGGTTCTATAAATCAACCTAATTCAGGTGTCCATTTTAGGTCTATATAGCAACCTATTTTAGATCTAAAAATCAACCTATTTTAGACGTCTATTTCTGGTTAAAAAAATTAACCTATTTTAGACGTCTAGTTTTGGTTTAAAAATCAACCTTTTTTACACGTCTATTTTTGGTTTAAAAATCAACCTATTTTAGACGTCTATTTTTGGTTTAAAAATCAACCTTTTTTAGACGTCTATTTTTGGTTTAAAAATCAACCTTTTTTAGACGTCTATTTTTGGTTTAAAAATCAACCTATTTTAGACGTCTATTTTTGGTTTAAAAATCAACCTTTTTCAGACGTCTATTTTTGGTTTAAAAATCAACCTTGTTTAGTCAATTTTTGGTTTAACAATCAACCTTGTTTAGTCAATTTTTGGTTTAACAATCAACCTTTTTTAAACGTCTATTTTTGGTCTGAAAATCAACTTAATTTTATCTTTATCAGTGGTACAGGAATAACCAATACACATGTACGGATCAATATGCTTGTTAAACCCAAACAACTTCTGTGCATTATTTATACAACTTACGGCTTGTTCAGACTTCAAAATTCCAAAATATGATCATATTTAATGTTTAACTATTTTAAACCTATTTTAAACGTCTACTTTAGGTCTATAAATCAACCTAAGGGTCTATAAATCAACCTAATCTAGGCGTCTATTTTAGGTCTATATATCAACCTATTTTAGATCTAAAAAAAATCAACCTATTTTAGACGTCTATTTCTGGTCTATAAATCAACCTATTTTAGATCTATAAATAAACCTATTTTAAACGTCTACGTTAGGTCTATAAATCAACCTATGGGCCTATAAATCAACCTAATCTAGGCGTCTATTTTAGGTCTATATATCAACCTATTTTAGATCTAAAAAAATCAACCTATTTTAGATCTATAAATAAACCTATTTTAAACGTCTACTTTAGGTCTATAAATCAACCTAAGGGTCTATAAATCAACCTAATTCAGGTGTCCATTTTAGGTCTATATATCAACCTATTTTAGATCTAAAAATCAATCTATTTTAGACGTCTATTTCTGGTTTAAAAATCAACCTATTTTAGACGTCTAGATTTGGGTTAAAAATCAACCTATTTTAGACGTCTATTTTTGGTTTAAAAATCAACCTATTTTAGACGTCTACGTTAGGTCTATAAATCAACCTAAGGGTATAAATCAACCTAATCTAGGCGTCTATTTTAGGTCTATATATCAACCTATTTTAGATCTAAAAAATCAACCTATTTTAAACGTCTACTTTAGGTCTATAAATCAACCTAAGGGTCTATAAATCAACCTAATTTAGGCGTCTATTTTAGGTCTATATATCAACCTATTTTAGATCTAAAAAAATAAACCTATTTTAAACGTCTACTTTAGGTCTATAAATCAACCTAATTTAGGCGTCTATTTTAGGTCTATATATCAACCTATTTTAGATCTAAAAATCAACCTATTTTAGACGTCTATTTCTGGTCTATAAATCAACCTATTTTAGATCTATTTTAAACGTCTACTTTAGGTCTATAAATCAACCTAAGGGTCTATAAATCAACCTATTTTAGGCGTCTATTTTAGGTCTATATATCAACCTATTTTAGATCTAAAAATCAACCTGTTTTAGACGTCTATTTCTGGTCTATAAATCAACCTATTTTAGATCTATGTTAAACGTCTACTTTAGGTCTATAAATCAACCTAAGGGTCTATAAATCAACCTAATTTAGGCGTCTATTTTCGGTCTATATATCAACCTATTTTAGATCTAAAAATCAACCTATTTTAGACGTCTATTTCTGGTCTATAAATCAACCTATTTTAGATCTATAAATAAACCTATTTTAAACGTCTACGTTAGGTCTATAAATCAACCTAAGGGTCTATAAATCAACCTAATCTAGGGGTCTATTTTAGGTCTATATATCAACCTATTTTAGATCTAAAAAATCAACCTATTTTAGACGTCTATTTCTGGTCTATAAATCAACCTATTTTAGATCTATAAATAAACCTATTTTAAACGTCTACTTTAGGTCTATAAATCAACCTAAGGGTCTATAAATCAACCTAATTTAGGTGTCTATTTTAGGTCTATATATCAACCTATTTTAGATCTAAAAATCAACCTATTTTAGACGTCTATTTCTGGTTTAAAAATCAACCTATTTTAGATCTATTTTAAACGACTACTTTAGGTCTATAAATCAACCTAAGGGTCTATAAATCAACCTAATTTAGGCGTCTATTTTAGGTCTATATATCAACCTATTTTAGATCTAAAAATCAACCTATTTTAGACGTCTATTTCTGGTCTATTTTAGATCTATAAATAAACCTATTTTAAACGTCTAGTAAATTGAGCCAAGATCAAGATTTTGCAAATTAATAAGGGTTGGGAAACTTTGTTGAATGACCCTACCTCGACAGTTTAGTTTTGACTATTTTAGGTCTATAAATCAACTTATTTTAGGTCTATAAATCAACCTATTTTAGATCTATAAATAAACCTATTTTAAACGTCTACTTTAGGTCTATAAATCAACCTAAGGGTCTATAAATCAACCTAATTTAGGCGTCTATTTTAGGTCTATATATCAACCTATTTTAGATCTAAAAATCAACCTATTTTAAACGTCTACTTTAGGTCTATAAATCAACCTAAGGGTCTATAAATCAACCTAATTTAGGCGTCTATTTTAGGTCTATATATCAACCTATTTTAGATCTAAAAATCAACCTATTTTAGACGTCTATTTCTGGTCTATAAATCAACCTATTTTAAACGTCTACGTTAGGTCTATAAATCAACCTAAGGGTCTATAAATCAACCTAATCTAGGCGTCTATTTTAGGTCTATATATCAACCTATTTTAGATCTAAAAAATCAACCTATTTTAGACGTCTATTTCTGGTCTATAAATCAACCTATTTTAGATCTATTTTAAACGTCTACTTTAGGTCTATAAATCAACCTAAGGGTCTATAAATCAACCTAATTTAGGCGTCTATTTTAGGTCTATATATCAACCTATTTTAGATCTAAAAATCAACCTATTTTAGACGTCTATTTCTGGTCTATAAATCAACCTATTTTAGATCTATAGATAAACCTATTTTAAACGTCTACGTTAGGTCTATAAATCAACCTAAGGGTTTATAAATCAACCTAATCTAGGCGTCTATTTTAGGTCTATATATCAACCTATTTTAGATCTAGAAAATCAACCTATTTTAGACGTCTATTTCTGGTCTATAAATCAACCTATTTTAGATCTATAAATAAACCTATTTTAAACGTCTACTTTAGGTCTATAAATCAACCTAAGGGTCTATAAATCAACCTAATTTAGGCGTCTATTTTAGGTCTATATATCAACCTATTTTAGATGTCTATTTCTGGTCTATAAATCAACCTATTTTAGATCTATTATAAACGTCTACTTTAGGTCTATAAATCAACCTAAGGGTCTATGAATCAACCTAATTTAGGCGTCTATTTTAGGTCTATATATCAACCTATTTTAGATCTAAAAATCAACCTATTTTAGACGTCTATTTCTGGTCTATAAATCAACCTATTTTAGATCTATAAATAAACCTATTTTAAACGTCTACGTTAGGTCTATAAATCAACCTAAGGGTCTATAAATCAACCTAATCTAGGTGTCTATTTTAGGTCTATATATCAACCTATTTTAGATCTAAAAAATCAACCTATTTTAGACGTCTATTTCTGGTCTATAAATCAACCTATTTTAGATCTATTTTAAACGTCTACTTTAGGTCTATAAATCAACCTAAGGGTCTATAAATCAACCTAATTTAGGCGTCTATTTTAGGTCTATATATCAACCTATTTTAGATCTGAAAATAAACCTATTTTAGACGTCTATTTCTGGTCTATAAATCAACCTATTTTAGATCTATTTTAAACGTCTACTTTAAGTCTATAAATCAACCTAAGGGTCTATAAATCAACCTAATTTAGGCGTCTATTTTACGTCTATATATCAACCTATTTTAGATCTAAAAATAAACCTATTTTAAACGTCTACTTTAGGTCTATAAATCAACCTAAGGGTCTATAATTCAACCTAATTTAGGCGTCTATTTTAGGTCTATATATCAACCTATTTTAGATCTAAAAATCAACCTATTTTAGATGTCTATTTCTGGTCTATAAATCGTCTATTTTAGGTCTATATATCAACCTATTTTAGATCTAAAAATAAACCTATTTTAAACGTCTACTTTAGGTCTATAAATCAACCTAAGGGTCTATAAATCAACCTAATTTAGGCGTCTATTTTAGGTCTATATATCAACCTATTTTAGATCTAAAAATCAACCTATTTTAGACGTCTATTTCTGGTCTATAAATCGTCTATTTTAGGTCTATATATCAACCTATTTTAGATCTAAAAATCAACCTATTTTAGACGTCTATTTCTGGTCTATTTGAGATCTATAATTAAACCTATTTTAAACGTCTACTTTAGGTCTATAAATCAACCTAAGGGTCTATAAATCAACCTAATTTAGGCGTCTATTTTAGGTCTATATATCAACCTATTTTAGATCTAAAAATCAACCTATTTTAGACGTCTATTTCTGGTCTATTTTAGATCTATAAATAAACCTATTTTAAACGTCTACTTTAGGTCTATAAATCAACCTAAGGGTCTATAAATCAACCTAATTTAGGCGTCTATTTTAGGTCTATATATCAACCTATTTTAGATCTAAAAATCAACCTATTTTAGACGTCTATTTCTGGTCTATAAATCGTCTATTTTAGGTCTATATATCAACCTATTTTAGATCTAAAAATAAACCTATTTTAAACGTCTACTTTAGGTCTATAAATCAACCTAATGGTCTATAAATCAACCTAATTTAGGCGTCTATTTTAGGTCTTTATATCAACCTATTTTAGATCTAAAAATCAACCTATTTTAGACGTCTATTTCTGGTCTATAAATCAACCTATTTTAGATCTATAAATAAACCTATTTTAAACGTCTATGTTAGGTCTATAAATCAACCTAAGGGTCTATAAATCAACCTAATCTAGGGGTCTATTTTAGGTCTATATATCAACCTATTTTAGATCTAAAAAATCAACCTATTTTAGACGTCTATTTCTGGTCTATAAATCAACCTATTTTAGATCTATAAATAAACCTATTTTAAACGTCTACTTTAGGTCTATAAATCAACCTAAGGGTCTATAAATCAACCTAATTTAGGTGTCTATTTTAGGTCTATATATCAACCTATTTTAGATCTAAAAATCAACCTATTTTAGACGTCTATTTCTGGTTTAAAAATCAACCTATTTTAGATCTATTTTAAACGTCTACTTTAGGTCTATAAATCAACCTAAGGGTCTATAAATCAACCTAATTTAGGCGTCTATTTTAGGTCTATATATCAACCTATTTTAGATCTAAAAATCAACCTATTTTAGACGTCTATTTCTGGTCTATTTTAGATCTATAAATAAACCTATTTTAAACGTCTAGTAAATTGAGCCAAGATCAAGATTTTGCAAATTAATAAGGGTTGGGAAACTTTGTTGAATGACCCTACCTCGACAGTTTAGTTTTGACTATTTTAGGTCTATAAATCAACTTATTTTAGGTCTATAAATCAACCTATTTTAGATCTATAAATAAACCTATTTTAAACGTCTACTTTAGGTCTATAAATCAACCTAAGGGTCTATAAATCAACCTAATTTAGGCGTCTATTTTAGGTCTATATATCAACCTATTTTAGATCTAAAAATCAACCTATTTTAAACGTCTACTTTAGGTCTATAAATCAACCTAAGGGTCTATAAATCAACCTAATTTAGGCGTCTATTTTAGGTCTATATATCAACCTATTTTAGATCTATAAATCAACCTATTTTAGATCTATAAATAAACCTATTTTAAACGTCTACGTTAGGTCTATAAATCAACCTAAGGGTCTATAAATCAACCTAATCTAGGCGTCTATTTTAGGTCTATATATCAACCTATTTTAGATCTAACAATCAACCTATTTTAGACGTCTATTTCTGGTCTATTTTAGATCTATAAATGAACCTATTTTAAACGTCTAGTAAATTGAGCCAAGATCAAGATTTTGCAAATTAATAAGGGTTGGGAAACTTTGTTGAACGACCCTACCTCGACAGTTTAGTTTTGACTATTTTAGGTCTATAAATCAACTTATTTTAGGTCTATAAATCAACCTATTTTAGATCTATAAATGAACCTATTTTAAACGTCTACTCTAGGTCTATAAATCAACCTAAGGGTCTATAAATCAACCTAATTTAGGCGTCTATTTTAGGTCTATATATCAACCTATTTTAGATCTAAAAATCAACCTATTTTAAATGTCTACTTTAGGTCTATAAATCAACCTAAGGGTCTATAAATCAACCTAATTTAGGCGTCTATTTTAGGTCTATATATCAACCTATTTTAGATCTAAAAATCAACCTATTTTAGACGTCTATTTCTGGTCTATAAATCGACCTATTTTAGATCTATGAATAAACCTATTTTAAACGTCTACGTTAGGTCTATAAATCAACCTAAGGGTCTATAAATCAACCTAATCTAGGCGTCTATTTTAGGTCTATATATCAACCTATTTTAGATCTAAAAAATAAACCTATTTTAGACGTCTATTTCTGGTCTATAAATCAACCTATTTTAGATCTATTTTAAACGTCTACTTTAGGTCTATAAATCAACCTAAGGGTCTATAAATCAACCTAATTTAGGCGTCTATTTTAGGTCTATATATCAACCTATTTTAGATCTAAAAATCAACCTATTTTAAACGTCTACTTTAGGTCTATAAATCAACCTAAGGGTCTATAAATCAACCTAATTTAGGCGTCTATTTTAGGTCTATATATCAACCTATTTTAGATCTAAAAATCAACCTATTTTAGACGTCTATTTCTGGTCTATAAATCAACCTATTTTAGATCTATAAATAAACCTATTTTAAACGTCTACGTTAGGTCTATAAATCAACCTAAGGGTCTATAAATCAACCTATTCTAGGCGTCTATTTTAGGTCTATATATCAACCTATTTTAGATCTAAAAAATCAACCTATTTTAGACGTCTATTTCTGGTCTATAAATCAACCTATTTTAGATCTATTTTAAACGTCTACTTTAGGTCTATAAATCAACCTAAGGGTCTATAAATCAACCTAATTTAGGCGTCTATTTTAGGTCTATATATCAACCTATTTTAGATCTAAAAATCAACCTATTTTAGACGTCTATTTCTGGTCTATAAATCAACCTATTTTAGATCTATAGATAAACCTATTTTAAACGTCTACGTTAGGTCTATAAATCAACCTAAGGGTTTATAAATCAACCTAATCTAGGCGTCTATTTTAGGTCTATATATCAACCTATTTTAGATCTAGAAAATCAACCTATTTTAGACGTCTATTTCTGGTCTATAAATCAACCTATTTTAGATCTATAAATAAACCTATTTTAAACGTCTACTTTAGGTCTATAAATCAACCTAAGGGTCTATAAATCAACCTAATTTAGGCGTCTATTTTAGGTCTATATATCAACCTATTTTAGATGTCTATTTCTGGTCTATAAATCAACCTATTTTAGATCTATTATAAACGTCTACTTTAGGTCTATAAATCAACCTAAGGGTCTATAAATCAACCTAAATTAGGCGTCTATTTTAGGTCTATATATCAACCTATTTTAGATCTAAAAATCAACCTATTTTAGACGTCTATTTCTGGTCTATAAATCAACCTATTTTAGATCTATAAATAAACCTATTTTAAACGTCTACGTTAGGTCTATAAATCAACCTAAGGGTCTATAAATCAACCTAATCTAGGTGTCTATTTTAGGTCTATATATCAACCTATTTTAGATCTAAAAAATCAACCTATTTTAGACGTCTATTTCTGGTCTATAAATCAACCTATTTTAGATCTATTTTAAACGTCTACTTTAGGTCTATAAATCAACCTAAGGGTCTATAAATCAACCTAATTTAGGCGTCTATTTTAGGTCTATATATCAACCTATTTTAGATCTGAAAATAAACCTATTTTAGACGTCTATTTCTGGTCTATAAATCAACCTATTTTAGATCTATTTTAAACGTCTACTTTAGGTCTATAAATCAACCTAAGGGTCTATAAATCAACCTAATTTAGGCGTCTATTTTACATCTATATATCAACCTATTTTAGATCTAAAAATGAACCTATTTTAAACGTCTACTTTAGGTCTATAAATCAACCTAAGGGTCTATAATTCAACCTAATTTAGGCGTCTATTTTAGGTCTATATATCAACCTATTTTAGATCTAAAAATCAACCTATTTTAGATGTCTATTTCTGGTCTATAAATCGTCTATTTTAGGTCTATATATCAACCTATTTTAGATCTAAAAAGAAACCTATTTTAAACGTCTACTTTAGGTCTATAAATCAACCTAAGGGTCTATAAATCAACCTAATTTAGGCGTCTATTTTAGGTCTATATATCAACCTATTTTAGATCTAAAAATCAACCTATTTTAGACGTCTATTTCTGGTCTATAAATCGTCTATTTTAGGTCTATATATCAACCTATTTTAGATCTAAAAATCAACCTATTTTAGACGTCTATTTCTGGTCTATTTGAGATCTATAATTAAACCTATTTTAAACGTCTACTTTAGGTCTATAAATCAACCTAAGGGTCTATAAATCAACCTAATTTAGGCGTCTATTTTAGGTCTATATATCAACCTATTTTAGATCTAAAAATCAACCTATTTTAGACGTCTATTTCTGGTCTATTTTAGATCTATAAATAAACCTATTTTAAACGTCTACTTTAGGTCTTTAAATCAACCTAAGGGTCTATAAATCAACCTAATTTAGGCGTCTACTTTAGGTCTATATATCAACCTATTTTAGATCTAAAAATCAACCTATTTTAGACGTCTATTTCTGGTCTATAAATCGTCTATTTTAGGTCTATTTTAAACGTCTACTTTAGGTCTATAAATCAACCTAAGGGTCTATAAATCAACCTAATTTAGGCGTCTATTTTAGGTCTATATATCAACCTATTTTAGATCTAAAAATCAACCTATTTTAGACGTCTATTTCTGGTCTATTTTAGATCTATAAATAAACCTATTTTAAACGTCTAGTAAATTGAGCCAAGATCAAGATTTTGCAAATTAATAAGGGTTGGGAAACTTTGTTGAATGACCCTACCTCGACAGTTTAGTTTTGACTATTTTAGGTCTATAAATCAACTTATTTTAGGTCTATAAATCAACCTATTTTAGATCTATAAATAAACCTATTTTAAACGTCTACTTTAGGTCTATAAATCAACCTAAGGGTCTATAAATCAACCTAATTTAGGCGTCTATTTTAGGTCTATATATCAACCTATTTTAGACGTCTATTTCTGGTCTATAAATCAACCTATTTTAGATCTATAAATAAACCTATTTTAAATTCTACGTTAGGTCTATAAATCAACCTAAGGGTCTATAAATCAACCTAATCTAGGCGTCTATTTTAGGTCTATATATCAACCTATTTTAGATCTAAAAAATCAACCTATTTTAGACGTCTATTTCTGGTCTATAAATCAACCTGTTTTAGATCTATAAATAAACCTATTTTAAACGTCTACTATAGGTCTATAAATCATCCTAAGGGTCTATAAATCAACCTAATTTTGGTGTCTATTTTAGGTCTATATATCAACCTATTTTAGATCTAAAAATCAACCTATTTTAGACGTCTATTTCTGGTTAAAAAAATTAACCTATTTTAGACGTCTAGTTTTGGTTTAAAAATACACCTTTTTTACACGTCTAGTTTTGGTTTAAAAATCAACCTATTTAAGACGTCTATTTTTGGTTTAAAAATCAACCTATTTAAGACGTCTATTTTTGGTTTAAAAATCAACCTTTTTTAGACGTCTATTTTTGGTTTAAAAATCAACCTATTTTAGACGTCTATTTTTGGTTTAAAAATCAACCTTTTTCAGACGTCTATTTTTGGTTTAAAAATCAACCTTGTTTAGTCAATTTTTGGTTTAACAATCAACCTTTTTTAAACGTCTATTTTTGGTCTGAAAATCAACTTAATTTTATCTTTATCAGTGGTACAGGAATAACCAATACACATGTACGGATCAATATGCTTGTTAAACCCAAACAACTTCTGTGCATTATTTATACAACTTACGGCTTGTTCAGACTTCAAAATTCCAAAATATGATCATATTTAATGTTTAACTATTTTAAACCTATTTTAAACGTCTACTTTAGGTCTATAAATCAACCTAAGGGTCTATAAATCAACCTAATTTAGGCGTCTATTTTAGGTCTATATATCAACCTATTTTAGATCTAAAAATCAACCTATTTTAGACGTCTATTTCTGGTCTATAAATCAACCTATTTTAGATCTATAAATAAACCTATTTTAAACGTCTACGTTAGGTCTATAAATCAACCTAAGGGTCTATAAATCAACCTAATTTAGGCGTCTATTTTAGGTCTATATATCAACCTATTTTAGATCTAAAAATCAACCTATTTTAAACGTCTACTTTAGGTCTATAAATCAACCTAAGGGTCTATAAATCAACCTAATTTAGGCGTCTATTTTAGGTCTATATATCAACCTATTTTAGATCTAAAAATCAACTTATTTTAGACGTCTATTTCTGGTCTATAAATCAACCTATTTTAGATCTATAAATAAACCTATTTTAAACGTCTACGTTAGGTCTATAAATCAACCTAAGGGTCTATAAATCAACCTAATCTAGGCGTCTATTTTAGGTCTATATATCAACCTATTTTAGATCTAAAAAATCAACCTATTTTAGACGTCTATTTCTGGTCTATAAATCAACCTATTTTAGATCTATTTTAAACGTCTACTTTAGGTCTATAAATCAACCTAAGGGTCTATAAATCAACCTAATTTAGGCGTCTATTTTAGGTCTATATATCAACCTATTTTAGATCTAAAAATCAACCTATTTTAGACGTCTATTTCTGGTCTATAAATCAACCTATTTTAGATCTATAGATAAACCTATTTTAAACGTCTACGTTAGGTCTATAAATCAACCTAAGGGTTTATAAATCAACCTAATCTAGGCGTCTATTTTAGGTCTATATATCAACCTATTTTAGATCTAAAAAATCAACCTATTTTAGACGTCTATTTCTGGTCTAGAAATCAACCTATTTTAGATCTATAAATAAACCTATTTTAAACGTCTACTTTAGGTCTATAAATCAACCTAAGGGTCTATAAATCAACCTAATTTAGGTGTCTATTTTAGGTCTATATATCAACCTATTTTAGATCTAACAATCAACCTATTTTAGACTTCTATTTCTGGTCTATTTTAGATCTATAAATAAACCTATTTTAAACGTCTAGTAAATTGAGCCAAGATCAAGATTTTGCAAATTAATAAGGGTTGGGAAACTTTGTTGAATGACCCTACCTCGACAGTTTAGTTTTGACTATTTTAGGTCTATAAATCAACTTATTTTAGGTCTATAAATCAACCTATTTTAGATCTATAAATAAACCTATTTTAAACGTCTACTTTAGGTCTATAAATCAACCTAAGGGTCTATAAATCAACCTAATTTAGGCGTCTATTTTAGGTCTATATATCAACCTATTTTAGATCTAAAAATCAACCTATTTTAAACGTCTACTTTAGGTCTATAAATCAACCTAAGGGTCTATAAATCAACCTAATTTAGGCGTCTATTTTAGGTCTATATATCAACCTATTTTAGATCTAAAAATCAACCTATTTTAGACGTCTATTTCTGGTCTATAAATCAACCTATTTTAGATCTATAAATAAACCTATTTTAAACGTCTACGTTAGGTCTATAAATCAACCTAAGGGTCTATAAATCAACCTAATCTAGGCGTCTATTTTAGGTCTATATATCAACCTATTTTAGATCTAAAAAATCAACCTATTTTAGACGTCTATTTCTGGTCTATAAATCAACCTATTTTAGATCTATTTTAAACGTCTACTTTAGGTCTATAAATCAACCTAAGGGTCTATAAATCAACCTAATTTAGGCGTCTATTTTAGGTCTATATATCAACCTATTTTAGATCTAAAAATCATCCTATTTCAGACGTCTATTTCTGGTCTATAAATCAACCTATTTTAGATCTATAAATAAACCTATTTTAAACGTCTACGTTAGGTCTATAAATCAACCTAATCTAGGCGTCTATTTTAGGTCTATATATCAACCTATTTTAGATCTAAAAAAATCAACCTATTTTAGACGTCTATTTCTGGTCTATAAATCAACCTATTTTAGATCTATAAATAAACCTATTTTAAACGTCTACTTTAGGTCTATAAATCAACCTAAGGTTCTATAAATCAACCTAATTCAGGTGTCCATTTTAGGTCTATATAGCAACCTATTTTAGATCTAAAAATCAACCTATTTTAGACGTCTATTTCTGGTTAAAAAAATTAACCTATTTTAGACGTCTAGTTTTGGTTTAAAAATCAACCTTTTTTACACGTCTATTTTTGGTTTAAAAATCAACCTATTTTAGACGTCTATTTTTGGTTTAAAAATCAACCTTTTTTAGACGTCTATTTTTGGTTTAAAAATCAACCTTTTTTAGACGTCTATTTTTGGTTTAAAAATCAACCTATTTTAGACGTCTATTTTTGGTTTAAAAATCAACCTTTTTCAGACGTCTATTTTTGGTTTAAAAATCAACCTTGTTTAGTCAATTTTTGGTTTAACAATCAACCTTGTTTAGTCAATTTTTGGTTTAACAATCAACCTTTTTTAAACGTCTATTTTTGGTCTGAAAATCAACTTAATTTTATCTTTATCAGTGGTACAGGAATAACCAATACACATGTACGGATCAATATGCTTGTTAAACCCAAACAACTTCTGTGCATTATTTATACAACTTACGGCTTGTTCAGACTTCAAAATTCCAAAATATGATCATATTTAATGTTTAACTATTTTAAACCTATTTTAAACGTCTACTTTAGGTCTATAAATCAACCTAAGGGTCTATAAATCAACCTAATCTAGGCGTCTATTTTAGGTCTATATATCAACCTATTTTAGATCTAAAAAAAATCAACCTATTTTAGACGTCTATTTCTGGTCTATAAATCAACCTATTTTAGATCTATAAATAAACCTATTTTAAACGTCTACGTTAGGTCTATAAATCAACCTATGGGCCTATAAATCAACCTAATCTAGGCGTCTATTTTAGGTCTATATATCAACCTATTTTAGATCTAAAAAAATCAACCTATTTTAGATCTATAAATAAACCTATTTTAAACGTCTACTTTAGGTCTATAAATCAACCTAAGGGTCTATAAATCAACCTAATTCAGGTGTCCATTTTAGGTCTATATATCAACCTATTTTAGATCTAAAAATCAATCTATTTTAGACGTCTATTTCTGGTTTAAAAATCAACCTATTTTAGACGTCTAGATTTGGGTTAAAAATCAACCTATTTTAGACGTCTATTTTTGGTTTAAAAATCAACCTATTTTAGACGTCTACGTTAGGTCTATAAATCAACCTAAGGGTATAAATCAACCTAATCTAGGCGTCTATTTTAGGTCTATATATCAACCTATTTTAGATCTAAAAAATCAACCTATTTTAGACGTCTATTTCTGGTCTATAAATCAACCTATTTTAGATCTTTAAATAAACCTATTTTAAACGTCTACTATAGGTCTATAAATCAACCTAAGGGTCTATAAATCAACCTAATTTAGGTGTCTATTTTAGGTCTATATATCAACCTATTTTAGATCTAAAAATCAACCTATTTTAGACGTCTATTTCTGGTTTTAAAATTAACCTATTTTAGACGTCTAGTTTTGGTTTAAAAATCAACCTTTTTTACACGTCTATTTTTGGTTTAAAAATCAACCTATTTAAGACGTCTATTTTTGGTTTAAAAATCAACTTTTTTTAGACGTCTATTTTTGGTTTAAAAATCAACCTTTTTTAGACGTCTATTTTTGGTATAAAAATCAACCTATTTTAGACGTCTATTTTTGGTTTAAAAATCAACCTTTTTTAGACGTCTATTTTTGATTTACAAATCAACCTTTTTTAGACGTCTATTTTTGGTTTAAAAATCAACCTTTTTCAGACGTCTATTTTTGGTTTAAAAATCAACCTTGTTTAGTCAATTTTTGGTTTAAAAATCAACCTATTTTAAACGTCTATTTTTGGTCTGAAAATCAACTTAATTTTATCTTTATCAGTGGTACAGGAATAACCAATTCACATGTACGGATCAATATGCTTGTTAAACGCAAACAACTTCTGTGCATTATTTATACAACTTACGGCTTGTTCAGACTTCAAAATTCCTAAATATGATCATATTTAATGTTTAATTATTTTAAACCTATTTTAAAAGTCTAGTTTAGGTCTATAAATCAACCTAAGGGTCTATAAATCAACCTAATTTAGGCGTCTATTTTAGGTCTATATATCAACCTATTTTAGATCTAAAAAAATAAACCTATTTTAAACGTCTACTTTAGGTCTATAAATCAACCTAATTTAGGCGTCTATTTTAGGTCTATATATCAACCTATTTTAGATCTAAAAATCAACCTATTTTAGACGTCTATTTCTGGTCTATAAATCAACCTATTTTAGATCTATTTTAAACGTCTACTTTAGGTCTATAAATCAACCTAAGGGTCTATAAATCAACCTATTTTAGGCGTCTATTTTAGGTCTATATATCAACCTATTTTAGATCTAAAAATCAACCTATTTTAGACGTCTATTTCTGGTCTATAAATCAACCTATTTTAGATCTATGTTAAACGTCTACTTTAGGTCTATAAATCAACCTAAGGGTCTATAAATCAACCTAATTTAGGCGTCTATTTTCGGTCTATATATCAACCTATTTTAGATCTAAAAATCAACCTATTTTAGACGTCTATTTCTGGTCTATAAATCAACCTATTTTAGATCTATAAATAAACCTATTTTAAACGTCTACGTTAGGTCTATAAATCAACCTAAGGGTCTATAAATCAACCTAATCTAGGGGTCTATTTTAGGTCTATATATCAACCTATTTTAGATCTAAAAAATCAACCTATTTTAGACGTCTATTTCTGGTCTATAAATCAACCTATTTTAGATCTATAAATAAACCTATTTTAAACGTCTACTTTAGGTCTATAAATCAACCTAAGGGTCTATAAATCAACCTAATTTAGGTGTCTATTTTAGGTCTATATATCAACCTACTTTAGATCTAAAAATCAACCTATTTTAGACGTCTATTTCTGGTTTAAAAATCAACCTATTTTAGATCTATTTTAAACGTCTACTTTAGGTCTATAAATCAACCTAAGGGTCTATAAATCAACCTAATTTAGGCGTCTATTTTAGGTCTATATATCAACCTATTTTAGATCTAAAAATCAACCTATTTTAGACGTCTATTTCTGGTCTATTTTAGATCTATAAATAAACCTATTTTAAACGTCTAGTAAATTGAGCCAAGATCAAGATTTTGCAAATTAATAAGGGTTGGGAAACTTTGTTGAATGACCCTACCTCGACAGTTTAGTTTTGACTATTTTAGGTCTATAAATCAACTTATTTTAGGTCTATAAATCAACCTATTTTAGATCTATAAATAAACCTATTTTAAACGTCTACTTTAGGTCTATAAATCAACCTAAGGGTCTATAAATCAACCTAATTTAGGCGTCTATTTTAGGTCTATATATCAACCTATTTTAGATCTAAAAATCAACCTATTTTAAACGTCTACTTTAGGTCTATAAATCAACCTAAGGGTCTATAAATCAACCTAATTTAGGCGTCTATTTTAGGTCTATATATCAACCTATTTTAGATCTAAAAATCAACCTATTTTAGACGTCTATTTCTGGTCTATAAATCAACCTATTTTAAACGTCTACGTTAGGTCTATAAATCAACCTAAGGGTCTATAAATCAACCTAATCTAGGCGTCTATTTTAGGTCTATATATCAACCTATTTTAGATCTAAAAAATCAACCTATTTTAGACGTCTATTTCTGGTCTATAAATCAACCTATTTTAGATCTATTTTAAACGTCTACTTTAGGTCTATAAATCAACCTAAGGGTCTATAAATCAACCTAATTTAGGCGTCTATTTTAGGTCTATATATCAACCTATTTTAGATCTAAAAATCAACCTATTTTAGACGTCTATTTCTGGTCTATAAATCAACCTATTTTAGATCTATAGATAAACCTATTTTAAACGTCTACGTTAGGTCTATAAATCAACCTAAGGGTTTATAAATCAACCTAATCTAGGCGTCTATTTTAGGTCTATATATCAACCTATTTTAGATCTAGAAAATCAACCTATTTTAGACGTCTATTTCTGGTCTATAAATCAACCTATTTTAGATCTATAAATAAACCTATTTTAAACGTCTACTTTAGGTCTATAAATCAACCTAAGGGTCTATAAATCAACCTAATTTAGGCGTCTATTTTAGGTCTATATATCAACCTATTTTAGATGTCTATTTCTGGTCTATAAATCAACCTATTTTAGATCTATTATAAACGTCTACTTTAGGTCTATAAATCAACCTAAGGGTCTATGAATCAACCTAATTTAGGCGTCTATTTTAGGTCTATATATCAACCTATTTTAGATCTAAAAATCAACCTATTTTAGACGTCTATTTCTGGTCTATAAATCAACCTATTTTAGATCTATAAATAAACCTATTTTAAACGTCTACGTTAGGTCTATAAATCAACCTAAGGGTCTATAAATCAACCTAATCTAGGTGTCTATTTTAGGTCTATATATCAACCTATTTTAGATCTAAAAAATCAACCTATTTTAGACGTCTATTTCTGGTCTATAAATCAACCTATTTTAGATCTATTTTAAACGTCTACTTTAGGTCTATAAATCAACCTAAGGGTCTATAAATCAACCTAATTTAGGCGTCTATTTTAGGTCTATATATCAACCTATTTTAGATCTGAAAATAAACCTATTTTAGACGTCTATTTCTGGTCTATAAATCAACCTATTTTAGATCTATTTTAAACGTCTACTTTAAGTCTATAAATCAACCTAAGGGTCTATAAATCAACCTAATTTAGGCGTCTATTTTACGTCTATATATCAACCTATTTTAGATCTAAAAATAAACCTATTTTAAACGTCTACTTTAGGTCTATAAATCAACCTAAGGGTCTATAATTCAACCTAATTTAGGCGTCTATTTTAGGTCTATATATCAACCTATTTTAGATCTAAAAATCAACCTATTTTAGATGTCTATTTCTGGTCTATAAATCGTCTATTTTAGGTCTATATATCAACCTATTTTAGATCTAAAAATAAACCTATTTTAAACGTCTACTTTAGGTCTATAAATCAACCTAAGGGTCTATAAATCAACCTAATTTAGGCGTCTATTTTAGGTCTATATATCAACCTATTTTAGATCTAAAAATCAACCTATTTTAGACATCTATTTCTGGTCTATAAATCGTCTATTTTAGGTCTATATATCAACCTATTTTAGATCTAAAAATCAACCTATTTTAGACGTCTATTTCTGGTCTATTTGAGATCTATAATTAAACCTATTTTAAACGTCTACTTTAGGTCTATAAATCAACCTAAGGGTCTATAAATCAACCTAATTTAGGCGTCTATTTTAGGTCTATATATCAACCTATTTTAGATCTAAAAATCAACCTATTTTAGACGTCTATTTCTGGTCTATTTTAGATCTATAAATAAACCTATTTTAAACGTCTACTTTAGGTCTATAAATCAACCTAAGGGTCTATAAATCAACCTAATTTAGGCGTCTATTTTAGGTCTATATATCAACCTATTTTAGATCTAAAAATCAACCTATTTTAGACGTCTATTTCTGGTCTATAAATCGTCTATTTTAGGTCTATATATCAACCTATTTTAGATCTAAAAATAAACCTATTTTAAACGTCTACTTTAGGTCTATAAATCAACCTAATGGTCTATAAATCAACCTAATTTAGGCGTCTATTTCTGGTCTATAAATCAACCTATTTTAGATCTATAAATAAACCTATTTTAAACGTCTATTTCTGGTCTATAAATCAACCTATTTTAGATCTATAAATAAACCTATTTTAAACGTCTATGTTAGGTCTATAAATCAACCTAAGGGTCTATAAATCAACCTAATCTAGGGGTCTATTTTAGGTCTATATATCAACCTATTTTAGATCTAAAAAATCAACCTATTTTAGACGTCTATTTCTGGTCTATAAATCAACCTATTTTAGATCTATAAATAAACCTATTTTAAACGTCTACTTTAGGTCTATAAATCAACCTAAGGGTCTACAAATCAACCTAATTTAGGTGTCTATTTTAGGTCTATATATCAACCTATTTTAGATCTAAAAATCAACCTATTTTAGACGTCTATTTCTGGTTTAAAAATCAACCTATTTTAGATCTATTTTAAACGTCTACTTTAGGTCTATAAATCAACCTAAGGGTCTATAAATCAACCTAATTTAGGCGTCTATTTTAGGTCTATATATCAACCTATTTTAGATCTAAAAATCAACCTATTTTAGACGTCTATTTCTGGTCTATTTTAGATCTATAAATAAACCTATTTTAAACGTCTAGTAAATTGAGCCAAGATCAAGATTTTGCAAATTAATAAGGGTTGGGAAACTTTGTTGAATGACCCTACCTCGACAGTTTAGTTTTGACTATTTTAGGTCTATAAATCAACTTATTTTAGGTCTATAAATCAACCTATTTTAGATCTATAAATAAACCTATTTTAAACGTCTACTTTAGGTCTATAAATCAACCTAAGGGTCTATAAATCAACCTAATTTAGGCGTCTATTTTAGGTCTATATATCAACCTATTTTAGATCTAAAAATCAACCTATTTTAAACGTCTACTTTAGGTCTATAAATCAACCTAAGGGTCTATAAATCAACCTAATTTAGGCGTCTATTTTAGGTCTATATATCAACCTATTTTAGATCTATAAATCAACCTATTTTAGATCTATAAATAAACCTATTTTAAACGTCTACGTTAGGTCTATAAATCAACCTAAGGGTCTATAAATCAACCTAATCTAGGCGTCTATTTTAGGTCTATATATCAACCTATTTTAGATCTAACAATCAACCTATTTTAGACGTCTATTTCTGGTCTATTTTAGATCTATAAATGAACCTATTTTAAACGTCTAGTAAATTGAGCCAAGATCAAGATTTTGCAAATTAATAAGGGTTGGGAAACTTTGTTGAACGACCCTACCTCGACAGTTTAGTTTTGACTATTTTAGGTCTATAAATCAACTTATTTTAGGTCTATAAATCAACCTATTTTAGATCTATAAATGAACCTATTTTAAACGTCTACTCTAGGTCTATAAATCAACCTAAGGGTCTATAAATCAACCTAATTTAGGCGTCTATTTTAGGTCTATATATCAACCTATTTTAGATCTAAAAATCAACCTATTTTAAATGTCTACTTTAGGTCTATAAATCAACCTAAGGGTCTATAAATCAACCTAATTTAGGCGTCTATTTTAGGTCTATATATCAACCTATTTTAGATCTAAAAATCAACCTATTTTAGACGTCTATTTCTGGTCTATAAATCGACCTATTTTAGATCTATGAATAAACCTATTTTAAACGTCTACGTTAGGTCTATAAATCAACCTAAGGGTCTATAAATCAACCTAATCTAGGCGTCTATTTTAGGTCTATATATCAACCTATTTTAGATCTAAAAAATCAACCTATTTTAGACGTCTATTTCTGGTCTATAAATCAACCTATTTTAGATCTATTTTAAACGTCTACTTTAGGTCTATAAATCAACCTAAGGGTCTATAAATCAACCTAATTTAGGCGTCTATTTTAGGTCTATATATCAACCTATTTTAGATCTAAAAATCAACCTATTTTAGACGTCTATTTCTGGTCTATAAATCAACCTATTTTAGATCTATAAATAAACCTATTTTAAACGTCTACGTTAGGTCTATAAATCAACCTAAGGGTCTATAAATCAACCTAATCTAGGCGTCTATTTTAGGTCTATATATCAACCTATTTTAGATCTAAAAAATCAACCTATTTTAGACGTCTATTTCTGGTCTATAAATCAACCTATTTTAGATCTATAAATAAACCTATTTTAAACGTCTACGTTAGGTCTATAAATCAACCTAATCTAGGCGTCTATTTTAGATCTAAAAAAATCAACCTATTTTAGACGTCTATTTCTGGTCTATAAATCAACCTATTTTAGAGCTATAAATAAACCTATTTTAAACGTCTACTTTAGGTCTATAAATCAACCTAAGGTTCTATAAATCAACCTAATTCAGGTGTCCATTTTAGGTTTATATAGCAACCTATTTTAGATCTAAAAATCAACCTATTTTAGACGTCTATTTCTGGTTTAAAAATCAACCTATTTTAGACGTCTAGATTTGGTTTAAAAATCAACCTTTTTTAGACGTCTATTTTTGGTTTAAAAATCAACCTATTTTAGACGTCTATTTTTGGTTTAAAAATCAACCTATTTTAGACGTCTATTTTTGGTTTAAAAATCAACCTTTAGTCAATTTTTGGTTTAAAAATCAACCTTTTTTAAACGTCTATTATTGGTCTGAAAATCAACTTAATTTTATCTTTATCAGTGGTACAGGAATAACCAATTCACATGTACGGATCAATATGCTTGTTAAACCCAAACAACTTCTGTGCATTATTTATACAACTTACGGCTTGTTCAGACTTCAAAATTCCAAAATATGATCATATTTAATGTTTAACTATTTTAAACCTATTTTAAACGTCTACTTTAGGTCTATAAATCAACCTAAGGGGCTATAAATCAACCTAATTTAGGTGTCTATTTTAGGTCTATATATCAACCTATTTTAGATCTAACAATCAACCTATTTTAGACGTCTATTTCTGGTCTATTTTAGATCTATAAATAAACCTATTTTAAACGTCTAGTAAATTGAGCCAAGATCAAGGTTTTGCAAATTAATAAGGGTTGGGAAACTTTGTTGAATGACCCTACCTCGACAGTTTAGTTTTGACTATTTTAGGTCTATAAATCAACTTATTTTAGGTCTATAAATCAACCTATTTTAGATCTATAAATAAACCTATTTTAAACGTCTACTTTAGGTCTATAAATCAACCTAAGGGTCTATAAATCAACCTAATTTAGGCGTCTATTTTAGGTCTATATATCAACCTATTTTAGATCTAAAAATCAACCTATTTTAAACGTCTACTTTAGGTCTATAAATCAACCTAAGGGTCTATAAATCAACCTAATTTAGGCGTCTATTTTAGGTCTATATATCAACCTATTTTAGATCTAAAAATCAACCTATTTTAGACGTCTATTTCTGGTCTATAAATCGACCTATTTTAGATCTATAAATAAACCTATTTTAAACGTCTACGTTAGGTCTATAAATCAACCTAAGGGTCTATAAATCAACCTAATCTAGGCGTCTATTTTAGGTCTATATATCAACCTATTTTAGATCTAAAAAATCAACCTATTTTAGACGTCTATTTCTGGTCTATAAATCAACCTATTTTAGATCTATTTTAAACGTCTACTTTAGGTCTATAAATCAACCTAAGGGTCTATAAATCAACCTAATTTAGGCGTCTATTTTAGGTCTATATATCAACCTATTTTAGATCTAAAAATCAACCTATTTTAGACGTCTATTTCTGGTCTATAAATCAACCTATTTTAGATCTATAAATAAACCTATTTTAAACGTCTACGTTAGGTCTATAAATCAACCTAAGGGTCTATAAATCAACCTAATCTAGGCGTCTATTTTAGGTCTATATATCAACCTGTTTTAGATCTAAAAAATCAACCTATTTTAGACGTCTATTTCTGGTCTATAAATCAACCTATTTTAGATCTATAAATAAACCTATTTTAAACGTCTACTTTAGGTCTATAAATCAACCTAAGGGTCTATAAATCAACCTAATTTAGGTGTCTATTTTAGGTCTATATATCAACCTATTTTAGATCTAACAATCAACCTATTTTAGACGTCTATTTCTGGGTATATTTTAGATCTATAAATAAACCTATTTTAAACGTCTAGTAAATTGAGCCAAGATCAAGATTTTGCAAATTAATAAGGGTTGGGAAACTTTGTTGAATGACCCTACCTCGACAGTTTAGTTTTGACTATTTTAGGTCTATAAATCAACTTATTTTAGGTCTATAAATCAACCTATTTTAGATCTATAAATAAACCTATTTTAAACGTCTACTTTAGGTCTATAAATCAACCTAAGGGTCTATAAATCAACCTAATTTAGGCGTCTATTTTAGGTCTATATATCAACCTATTTTAGATCTAAAAATCAACCTATTTTAAACGTCTATTTCTGGTCTATTTTAGATCTATAAATAAACCTATTTTAAACGTCTAGTAAATTGAGCCAAGATCAAGATTTTGCAAATTAATAAGGGTTGGGAAACTTTGTTGAATGACCCTACCTCGACAGTTTAGTTTTGACTATTTTAGGTCTATAAATCAACTTATTTTAGGTCTATAAATCAACCTATTTTAGATCTATAAATAAACCTATTTTAAACGTCTACTTTAGGTCTATAAATCAACCTAAGGGTCTATAAATCAACCTAATTTAGGCGTCTATTTTAGGTCTATATATCAACCTATTTTAGACGTCTATTTCTGGTCTATAAATCAACCTATTTTAGATCTATAAATAAACCTATTTTAAATTCTACGTTAGGTCTATAAATCAACCTAATCTAGGCGTCTATTTTAGGTCTATATATCAACCTATTTTAGATCTAAAAAATCAACCTATTTTAGACGTCTATTTCTGGTCTATAAATCAACCTGTTTTAGATCTATAAATAAACCTATTTTAAACGTCTACTATAGGTCTATAAATCATCCTAAGGGTCTATAAATCAACCTAATTTTGGTGTCTATTTTAGGTCTATATATCAACCTATTTTAGATCTAAAAATCAACCTATTTTAGACGTCTATTTCTGGTTAAAAAAATTAACCTATTTTAGACGTCTAGTTTTGGTTTAAAAATACACCTTTTTTACACGTCTATTTTTGGTTTAAAAATCAACCTATTTAAGACGTCTATTTTTGGTTTAAAAATCAACCTTTTTTAGACGTCTATTTTTGGTTTAAAAATCAACCTTTTTTAGACGTCTATTTTTGGTTTAAAAATCAACCTATTTTAGACGTCTATTTTTGGTTTAAAAATCAACCTTTTTCAGACGTCTATTTTTGGTTTAAAAATCAACCTTGTTTAGTCAATTTTTGGTTTAACAATCAACCTTTTTTAAACGTCTATTTTTGGTCTGAAAATCAACTTAATTTTATCTTTATCAGTGGTACAGGAATAACCAATACACATGTACGGATCAATATGCTTGTTAAACCCAAACAACTTCTGTGCATTATTTATACAACTTACGGCTTGTTCAGACTTCAAAATTCCAAAATATGATCATATTTAATGTTTAACTATTTTAAACCCATTTTAAACGTCTACTTTAGGTCTATAAATCAACCTAAGGGTCTATAAATCAACCTAATTTAGGCGTCTATTTTAGGTCTATATATCAACCTATTTTAGATCTAAAAATCAACCTATTTTAGACGTCTATTTCTGGTCTATAAATAAACCTATTTTAGATCTATAAATAAACCTATTTTAAACGTCTACGTTAGGTCTATAAATCAACCTAAGGGTCTATAAATCAACCTAATTTAGGCGTCTATTTTAGGTCTATATATCAACCTATTTTAGATCTAAAAATCAACCTATTTTAAACGTCTACTTTAGGTCTATAAATCAACCTAAGGGTCTATAAATCAACCTAATTTAGGCGTCTATTTTAGGTCTATATATCAACCTATTTTAGATCTAAAAATCAACTTATTTTAGACGTCTATTTCTGGTCTATAAATCAACCTATTTTAGATCTATAAATCAACCTATTTTAAACGTCTACGTTAGGTCTATAAATCAACCTAAGGGTCTATAAATCAACCTAATCTAGGCGTCTATTTTAGGTCTATATATCAACCTATTTTAGATCTAAAAAATCAACCTGTTTTAGACGTCTATTTCTGGTCTATAAATCAACCTATTTTAGATCTATTTTAAACGTCTACTTTAGGTCTATAAATCAACCTAAGGGTCTATAAATCAACCTAATTTAGGCGTCTATTTTAGGTCTATATATCAACCTATTTTAGATCTAAAAATCAACCTATTTTAGACGTCTATTTCTGGTCTATTTGAGATCTATAATTAAACCTATTTTAAACGTCTACTTTAGGTCTATAAATCAACCTAAGGGTCTATAAATCAACCTAATTTAGGCGTCTATTTTAGGTCTATATATCAACCTATTTTAGATCTAAAAATCAACCTATTTTAGACGTCTATTTCTGGTCTATTTTAGATCTATAAATAAACCTATTTTAAACGTCTACTTTAGGTCTATAAATCAACCTAAGGGTCTATAAATCAACCTAATTTAGGCGTCTATTTTAGGTCTATATATCAACCTATTTTAGATCTAAAAATCAACCTATTTTAGACGTCTATTTCTGGTCTATAAATCGTCTATTTTAGGTCTATATATCAACCTATTTTAGATCTAAAAATAAACCTATTTTAAACGTCTACTTTAGGTCTATAAATCAACCTAATGGTCTATAAATCAACCTAATTTAGGCGTCTATTTTAGGTCTATATATCAACCTATTTTAGATCTAAAAATCAACCTATTTTAGACGTCTATTTCTGGTCTATAAATCAACCTATTTTAGATCTATAAAAAAACCTATTTTAAACGTCTACGTTAGGTCTATAAATCAACCTAAGGGTCTATAAATCAACCTAATCTAGGGGTCTATTTTAGGTCTATATATCAACCTATTTTAGATCTAAAAAATCAACCTATTTTAGACGTCTATTTCTGGTCTATAAATCAACCTATTTTAGATCTATAAATAAACCTATTTTAAACGTCTACTTTAGGTCTATAAATCAACCTAAGGGTCTATAAATCAACCTAATTTAGGTGTCTATTTTAGGTCTATATATCAACCTATTTTAGATCTAAAAATCAACCTATTTTAGACGTCTATTTCTGGTCTATTTTAGATCTATAAATAAACCTATTTTAAACGTCTAGTAAATTGAGCCAAGATCAAGATTTTGCAAATTAATAAGGGTTGGGAAACTTTGTTGAAAGACCCTACCTCGACAGTTTAGTTTTGACTATTTTAGGTCTATAAATCAACTTATTTTAGGTCTATAAATCAACCTATTTTAGATCTATAAATAAACCTATTTTAAACGTCTACTTTAGGTCTATAAATCAACCTAAGGGTCTATAAATCAACCTAATTTAGGCGTCTATTTTAGGTCTATATATCAACCTATTTTAGATCTAAAAATCAACCTATTTTAAACGTCTACTTTAGGTCTATAAATCAACCTAAGGGTCTATAAATCAACCTAATTTAGGCGTCTATTTTAGGTCTATATATCAACCTATTTTAGATCTAAAAATCAACCTATTTTAGACGTCTATTTCTGGTCTATAAATCAACCTATTTTAGATCTATAAATAAACCTATTTTAAACGTCTACGTTAGGTCTATAAATCAACCTAAGGGTCTATAAATCAACCTAATCTAGGCGTCTATTTTAGGTCTATATATCAACCTATTTTAGATCTAAAAAATCAACCTATTTTAGACGTCTATTTCTGGTCTATAAATCAACCTATTTTAGATCTATTTTAAACGTCTACTTTAGGTCTATAAATCAACCTAAGGGTCTATAAATCAACCTAATTTAGGCGTCTATTTTAGGTCTATATATCAACCTATTTTAGATCTAAAAATCAACCTATTTTAGACGTCTATTTCTGGTCTATAAATCAACCTATTTTAGATCTATAGATAAACCTATTTTAAACGTCTACGTTAGGTCTATAAATCAACCTAAGGGTTTATAAATCAACCTAATCTAGGCGTCTATTTTAGGTCTATATATCAACCTATTTTAGATCTAGAAAATCAACCTATTTTAGACGTCTATTTCTGGTCTATAAATCAACCTATTTTAGATCTATAAATAAACCTATTTTAAACGTCTACTTTAGGTCTATAAATCAACCTAAGGGTCTATAAATCAACCTAATTTAGGCGTCTATTTTAGGTCTATATATCAACCTATTTTAGATGTCTATTTCTGGTCTATAAATCAACCTATTTTAGATCTATTATAAACGTCTACTTTAGGTCTATAAATCAACCTAAGGGTCTATAAATCAACCTAAATTAGGCGTCTATTTTAGGTCTATATATCAACCTATTTTAGATCTAAAAATCAACCTATTTTAGACGTCTATTTCTGGTCTATAAATCAACCTATTTTAGATCTATAAATAAACCTATTTTAAACGTCTACGTTAGGTCTATAAATCAACCTAAGGGTCTATAAATCAACCTAATCTAGGTGTCTATTTTAGGTCTATATATCAACCTATTTTAGATCTAAAAAATCAACCTATTTTAGACGTCTATTTCTGGTCTATAAATCAACCTATTTTAGATCTATTTTAAACGTCTACTTTAGGTCTATAAATCAACCTAAGGGTCTATAAATCAACCTAATTTAGGCGTCTATTTTAGGTCTATATATCAACCTATTTTAGATCTGAAAATAAACCTATTTTAGACGTCTATTTCTGGTCTATAAATCAACCTATTTTAGATCTATTTTAAACGTCTACTTTAGGTCTATAAATCAACCTAAGGGTCTATAAATCAACCTAATTTAGGCGTCTATTTTACATCTATATATCAACCTATTTTAGATCTAAAAATGAACCTATTTTAAACGTCTACTTTAGGTCTATAAATCAACCTAAGGGTCTATAATTCAACCTAATTTAGGCGTCTATTTTAGGTCTATATATCAACCTATTTTAGATCTAAAAATCAACCTATTTTAGATGTCTATTTCTGGTCTATAAATCGTCTATTTTAGGTCTATATATCAACCTATTTTAGATCTAAAAAGAAACCTATTTTAAACGTCTACTTTAGGTCTATAAATCAACCTAAGGGTCTATAAATCAACCTAATTTAGGCGTCTATTTTAGGTCTATATATCAACCTATTTTAGATCTAAAAATCAACCTATTTTAGACGTCTATTTCTGGTCTATAAATCGTCTATTTTAGGTCTATATATCAACCTATTTTAGATCTAAAAATCAACCTATTTTAGACGTCTATTTCTGGTCTATTTGAGATCTATAATTAAACCTATTTTAAACGTCTACTTTAGGTCTATAAATCAACCTAAGGGTCTATAAATCAACCTAATTTAGGCGTCTATTTTAGGTCTATATATCAACCTATTTTAGATCTAAAAATCAACCTATTTTAGACGTCTATTTCTGGTCTATTTTAGATCTATAAATAAACCTATTTTAAACGTCTACTTTAGGTCTTTAAATCAACCTAAGGGTCTATAAATCAACCTAATTTAGGCGTCTACTTTAGGTCTATATATCAACCTATTTTAGATCTAAAAATCAACCTATTTTAGACGTCTATTTCTGGTCTATAAATCGTCTATTTTAGGTCTATTTTAAACGTCTACTTTAGGTCTATAAATCAACCTAAGGGTCTATAAATCAACCTAATTTAGGCGTCTATTTTAGGTCTATATATCAACCTATTTTAGATCTAAAAATCAACCTATTTTAGACGTCTATTTCTGGTCTATTTTAGATCTATAAATAAACCTATTTTAAACGTCTAGTAAATTGAGCCAAGATCAAGATTTTGCAAATTAATAAGGGTTGGGAAACTTTGTTGAATGACCCTACCTCGACAGTTTAGTTTTGACTATTTTAGGTCTATAAATCAACTTATTTTAGGTCTATAAATCAACCTATTTTAGATCTATAAATAAACCTATTTTAAACGTCTACTTTAGGTCTATAAATCAACCTAAGGGTCTATAAATCAACCTAATTTAGGCGTCTATTTTAGGTCTATATATCAACCTATTTTAGACGTCTATTTCTGGTCTATAAATCAACCTATTTTAGATCTATAAATAAACCTATTTTAAATTCTACGTTAGGTCTATAAATCAACCTAATCTAGGCGTCTATTTTAGGTCTATATATCAACCTATTTTAGATCTAAAAAATCAACCTATTTTAGACGTCTATTTCTGGTCTATAAATCAACCTGTTTTAGATCTATAAATAAACCTATTTTAAACGTCTACTATAGGTCTATAAATCATCCTAAGGGTCTATAAATCAACCTAATTTTGGTGTCTATTTTAGGTCTATATATCAACCTATTTTAGATCTAAAAATCAACCTATTTTAGACGTCTATTTCTGGTTAAAAAAATTAACCTATTTTAGACGTCTAGTTTTGGTTTAAAAATACACCTTTTTTACACGTCTATTTTTGGTTTAAAAATCAACCTATTTAAGACGTCTATTTTTGGTTTAAAAATCAACCTTTTTTAGACGTCTATTTTTGGTTTAAAAATCAACCTTTTTTAGACGTCTATTTTTGGTTTAAAAATCAACCTATTTTAGACGTCTATTTTTGGTTTAAAAATCAACCTTTTTCAGACGTCTATTTTTGGTTTAAAAATCAACCTTGTTTAGTCAATTTTTGGTTTAACAATCAACCTTTTTTAAACGTCTATTTTTGGTCTGAAAATCAACTTAATTTTATCTTTATCAGTGGTACAGGAATAACCAATACACATGTACGGATCAATATGCTTGTTAAACCCAAACAACTTCTGTGCATTATTTATACAACTTACGGCTTGTTCAGACTTCAAAATTCCAAAATATGATCATATTTAATGTTTAACTATTTTAAACCCATTTTAAACGTCTACTTTAGGTCTATAAATCAACCTAAGGGTCTATAAATCAACCTAATTTAGGCGTCTATTTTAGGTCTATATATCAACCTATTTTAGATCTAAAAATCAACCTATTTTAGACGTCTATTTCTGGTCTATAAATAAACCTATTTTAGATCTATAAATAAACCTATTTTAAACGTCTACGTTAGGTCTATAAATCAACCTAAGGGTCTATAAATCAACCTAATTTAGGCGTCTATTTTAGGTCTATATATCAACCTATTTTAGATCTAAAAATCAACCTATTTTAAACGTCTACTTTAGGTCTATAAATCAACCTAAGGGTCTATAAATCAACCTAATTTAGGCGTCTATTTTAGGTCTATATATCAACCTATTTTAGATCTAAAAATCAACTTATTTTAGACGTCTATTTCTGGTCTATAAATCAACCTATTTTAGATCTATAAATCAACCTATTTTAAACGTCTACGTTAGGTCTATAAATCAACCTAAGGGTCTATAAATCAACCTAATCTAGGCGTCTATTTTAGGTCTATATATCAACCTATTTTAGATCTAAAAAATCAACCTGTTTTAGACGTCTATTTCTGGTCTATAAATCAACCTATTTTAGATCTATTTTAAACGTCTACTTTAGGTCTATAAATCAACCTAAGGGTCTATAAATCAACCTAATTTAGGCGTCTATTTTAGGTCTATATATCAACCTATTTTAGATCTAAAAATCAACCTATTTTAGACGTCTATTTCTGGTCTATAAATCAACCTATTTTAGATCTATAGATAAACCTATTTTAAACGTCTACGTTAGGTCTATAAATCAACCTAAGGGTTTATAAATCAACCTAATCTAGGCGTCTATTTTAGGTCTATATATCAACCTATTTTAGATCTAGAAAATCAACCTATTTTAGACGTCTATTTCTGGTCTATAAATCAACCTATTTTAGATCTATAAATAAACCTATTTTAAACGTCTACTTTAGGTCTATAAATCAACCTAAGGGTCTATAAATCAACCTAATTTAGGCGTCTATTTTAGGTCTATATATCAACCTATTTTAGATGTCTATTTCTGGTCTATAAATCAACCTATTTTAGATCTATTATAAACGTCTACTTTAGGTCTATAAATCAACCTAAGGGTCTATGAATCAACCTAATTTAGGCGTCTATTTTAGGTCTATATATCAACCTATTTTAGATCTAAAAATCAACCTATTTTAGACGTCTATTTCTGGTCTATAAATCAACCTATTTTAGATCTATAAATAAACCTATTTTAAACGTCTACGTTAGGTCTATAAATCAACCTAAGGGTCTATAAATCAACCTAATCTAGGTGTCTATTTTAGGTCTATATATCAACCTATTTTAGATCTAAAAAATCAACCTATTTTAGACGTCTATTTCTGGTCTATAAATCAACCTATTTTAGATCTATTTTAAACGTCTACTTTAGGTCTATAAATCAACCTAAGGGTCTATAAATCAACCTAATTTAGGCGTCTATTTTAGGTCTATATATCAACCTATTTTAGATCTGAAAATAAACCTATTTTAGACGTCTATTTCTGGTCTATAAATCAACCTATTTTAGATCTATTTTAAACGTCTACTTTAAGTCTATAAATCAACCTAAGGGTCTATAAATCAACCTAATTTAGGCGTCTATTTTACGTCTATATATCAACCTATTTTAGATCTAAAAATAAACCTATTTTAAACGTCTACTTTAGGTCTATAAATCAACCTAAGGGTCTATAATTCAACCTAATTTAGGCGTCTATTTTAGGTCTATATATCAACCTATTTTAGATCTAAAAATCAACCTATTTTAGATGTCTATTTCTGGTCTATAAATCGTCTATTTTAGGTCTATATATCAACCTATTTTAGATCTAAAAATAAACCTATTTTAAACGTCTACTTTAGGTCTATAAATCAACCTAAGGGTCTATAAATCAACCTAATTTAGGCGTCTATTTTAGGTCTATATATCAACCTATTTTAGATCTAAAAATCAACCTATTTTAGACGTCTATTTCTGGTCTATAAATCGTCTATTTTAGGTCTATATATCAACCTATTTTAGATCTAAAAATCAACCTATTTTAGACGTCTATTTCTGGTCTATTTGAGATCTATAATTAAACCTATTTTAAACGTCTACTTTAGGTCTATAAATCAACCTAAGGGTCTATAAATCAACCTAATTTAGGCGTCTATTTTAGGTCTATATATCAACCTATTTTAGATCTAAAAATCAACCTATTTTAGACGTCTATTTCTGGTCTATTTTAGATCTATAAATAAACCTATTTTAAACGTCTACTTTAGGTCTATAAATCAACCTAAGGGTCTATAAATCAACCTAATTTAGGCGTCTATTTTAGGTCTATATATCAACCTATTTTAGATCTAAAAATCAACCTATTTTAGACGTCTATTTCTGGTCTATAAATCGTCTATTTTAGGTCTATATATCAACCTATTTTAGATCTAAAAATAAACCTATTTTAAACGTCTACTTTAGGTCTATAAATCAACCTAATGGTCTATAAATCAACCTAATTTAGGCGTCTATTTTAGGTCTATATATCAACCTATTTTAGATCTAAAAATCAACCTATTTTAGACGTCTATTTCTGGTCTATAAATCAACCTATTTTAGATCTATAAATAAACCTATTTTAAACGTCTATGTTAGGTCTATAAATCAACCTAAGGGTCTATAAATCAACCTAATCTAGGGGTCTATTTTAGGTCTATATATCAACCTATTTTAGATCTAAAAAATCAACCTATTTTAGACGTCTATTTCTGGTCTATAAATCAACCTATTTTAGATCTATAAATAAACCTATTTTAAACGTCTACTTTAGGTCTATAAATCAACCTAAGGGTCTATAAATCAACCTAATTTAGGTGTCTATTTTAGGTCTATATATCAACCTATTTTAGATCTAAAAATCAACCTATTTTAGACGTCTATTTCTGGTTTAAAAATCAACCTATTTTAGATCTATTTTAAACGTCTACTTTAGGTCTATAAATCAACCTAAGGGTCTATAAATCAACCTAATTTAGGCGTCTATTTTAGGTCTATATATCAACCTATTTTAGATCTAAAAATCAACCTATTTTAGACGTCTATTTCTGGTCTATTTTAGATCTATAAATAAACCTATTTTAAACGTCTAGTAAATTGAGCCAAGATCAAGATTTTGCAAATTAATAAGGGTTGGGAAACTTTGTTGAATGACCCTACCTCGACAGTTTAGTTTTGACTATTTTAGGTCTATAAATCAACTTATTTTAGGTCTATAAATCAACCTATTTTAGATCTATAAATAAACCTATTTTAAACGTCTACTTTAGGTCTATAAATCAACCTAAGGGTCTATAAATCAACCTAATTTAGGCGTCTATTTTAGGTCTATATATCAACCTATTTTAGATCTAAAAATCAACCTATTTTAAACGTCTACTTTAGGTCTATAAATCAACCTAAGGGTCTATAAATCAACCTAATTTAGGCGTCTATTTTAGGTCTATATATCAACCTATTTTAGATCTATAAATCAACCTATTTTAGATCTATAAATAAACCTATTTTAAACGTCTACGTTAGGTCTATAAATCAACCTAAGGGTCTATAAATCAACCTAATCTAGGCGTCTATTTTAGGTCTATATATCAACCTATTTTAGATCTAAAAATCAACTTATTTTAGACGTCTATTTCTGGTCTATAAATCAACCTATTTTAGATCTATAAATCAACCTATTTTAAACGTCTACGTTAGGTCTATAAATCAACCTAAGGGTCTATAAATCAACCTAATCTAGGCGTCTATTTTAGGTCTATATATCAACCTATTTTAGATCTAAAAAATCAACCTGTTTTAGACGTCTATTTCTGGTCTATAAATCAACCTATTTTAGATCTATTTTAAACGTCTACTTTAGGTCTATAAATCAACCTAAGGGTCTATAAATCAACCTAATTTAGGCGTCTATTTTAGGTCTATATATCAACCTATTTTAGATCTAAAAATCAACCTATTTTAGACGTCTATTTCTGGTCTATAAATCAACCTATTTTAGATCTATAGATAAACCTATTTTAAACGTCTACGTTAGGTCTATAAATCAACCTAAGGGTTTATAAATCAACCTAATCTAGGCGTCTATTTTAGGTCTATATATCAACCTATTTTAGATCTAGAAAATCAACCTATTTTAGACGTCTATTTCTGGTCTATAAATCAACCTATTTTAGATCTATAAATAAACCTATTTTAAACGTCTACTTTAGGTCTATAAATCAACCTAAGGGTCTATAAATCAACCTAATTTAGGCGTCTATTTTAGGTCTATATATCAACCTATTTTAGATGTCTATTTCTGGTCTATAAATCAACCTATTTTAGATCTATTATAAACGTCTACTTTAGGTCTATAAATCAACCTAAGGGTCTATGAATCAACCTAATTTAGGCGTCTATTTTAGGTCTATATATCAACCTATTTTAGATCTAAAAATCAACCTATTTTAGACGTCTATTTCTGGTCTATAAATCAACCTATTTTAGATCTATAAATAAACCTATTTTAAACGTCTACGTTAGGTCTATAAATCAACCTAAGGGTCTATAAATCAACCTAATCTAGGTGTCTATTTTAGGTCTATATATCAACCTATTTTAGATCTAAAAAATCAACCTATTTTAGACGTCTATTTCTGGTCTATAAATCAACCTATTTTAGATCTATTTTAAACGTCTACTTTAGGTCTATAAATCAACCTAAGGGTCTATAAATCAACCTAATTTAGGCGTCTATTTTAGGTCTATATATCAACCTATTTTAGATCTGAAAATAAACCTATTTTAGACGTCTATTTCTGGTCTATAAATCAACCTATTTTAGATCTATTTTAAACGTCTACTTTAAGTCTATAAATCAACCTAAGGGTCTATAAATCAACCTAATTTAGGCGTCTATTTTACGTCTATATATCAACCTATTTTAGATCTAAAAATAAACCTATTTTAAACGTCTACTTTAGGTCTATAAATCAACCTAAGGGTCTATAATTCAACCTAATTTAGGCGTCTATTTTAGGTCTATATATCAACCTATTTTAGATCTAAAAATCAACCTATTTTAGATGTCTATTTCTGGTCTATAAATCGTCTATTTTAGGTCTATATATCAACCTATTTTAGATCTAAAAATAAACCTATTTTAAACGTCTACTTTAGGTCTATAAATCAACCTAAGGGTCTATAAATCAACCTAATTTAGGCGTCTATTTTAGGTCTATATATCAACCTATTTTAGATCTAAAAATCAACCTATTTTAGACGTCTATTTCTGGTCTATAAATCGTCTATTTTAGGTCTATATATCAACCTATTTTAGATCTAAAAATCAACCTATTTTAGACGTCTATTTCTGGTCTATTTGAGATCTATAATTAAACCTATTTTAAACGTCTACTTTAGGTCTATAAATCAACCTAAGGGTCTATAAATCAACCTAATTTAGGCGTCTATTTTAGGTCTATATATCAACCTATTTTAGATCTAAAAATCAACCTATTTTAGACGTCTATTTCTGGTCTATTTTAGATCTATAAATAAACCTATTTTAAACGTCTACTTTAGGTCTATAAATCAACCTAAGGGTCTATAAATCAACCTAATTTAGGCGTCTATTTTAGGTCTATATATCAACCTATTTTAGATCTAAAAATCAACCTATTTTAGACGTCTATTTCTGGTCTATAAATCGTCTATTTTAGGTCTATATATCAACCTATTTTAGATCTAAAAATAAACCTATTTTAAACGTCTACTTTAGGTCTATAAATCAACCTAATGGTCTATAAATCAACCTAATTTAGGCGTCTATTTTAGGTCTATATATCAACCTATTTTAGATCTAAAAATCAACCTATTTTAGACGTCTATTTCTGGTCTATAAATCAACCTATTTTAGATCTATAAATAAACCTATTTTAAACGTCTATGTTAGGTCTATAAATCAACCTAAGGGTCTATAAATCAACCTAATCTAGGGGTCTATTTTAGGTCTATATATCAACCTATTTTAGATCTAAAAAATCAACCTATTTTAGACGTCTATTTCTGGTCTATAAATCAACCTATTTTAGATCTATAAATAAACCTATTTTAAACGTCTACTTTAGGTCTATAAATCAACCTAAGGGTCTATAAATCAACCTAATTTAGGTGTCTATTTTAGGTCTATATATCAACCTATTTTAGATCTAAAAATCAACCTATTTTAGACGTCTATTTCTGGTTTAAAAATCAACCTATTTTAGATCTATTTTAAACGTCTACTTTAGGTCTATAAATCAACCTAAGGGTCTATAAATCAACCTAATTTAGGCGTCTATTTTAGGTCTATATATCAACCTATTTTAGATCTAAAAATCAACCTATTTTAGACGTCTATTTCTGGTCTATTTTAGATCTATAAATAAACCTATTTTAAACGTCTAGTAAATTGAGCCAAGATCAAGATTTTGCAAATTAATAAGGGTTGGGAAACTTTGTTGAATGACCCTACCTCGACAGTTTAGTTTTGACTATTTTAGGTCTATAAATCAACTTATTTTAGGTCTATAAATCAACCTATTTTAGATCTATAAATAAACCTATTTTAAACGTCTACTTTAGGTCTATAAATCAACCTAAGGGTCTATAAATCAACCTAATTTAGGCGTCTATTTTAGGTCTATATATCAACCTATTTTAGATCTAAAAATCAACCTATTTTAAACGTCTACTTTAGGTCTATAAATCAACCTAAGGGTCTATAAATCAACCTAATTTAGGCGTCTATTTTAGGTCTATATATCAACCTATTTTAGATCTATAAATCAACCTATTTTAGATCTATAAATAAACCTATTTTAAACGTCTACGTTAGGTCTATAAATCAACCTAAGGGTCTATAAATCAACCTAATCTAGGCGTCTATTTTAGGTCTATATATCAACCTATTTTAGATCTAACAATCAACCTATTTTAGACGTCTATTTCTGGTCTATTTTAGATCTATAAATGAACCTATTTTAAACGTCTAGTAAATTGAGCCAAGATCAAGATTTTGCAAATTAATAAGGGTTGGGAAACTTTGTTGAACGACCCTACCTCGACAGTTTAGTTTTGACTATTTTAGGTCTATAAATCAACTTATTTTAGGTCTATAAATCAACCTATTTTAGATCTATAAATGAACCTATTTTAAACGTCTACTCTAGGTCTATAAATCAACCTAAGGGTCTATAAATCAACCTAATTTAGGCGTCTATTTTAGGTCTATATATCAACCTATTTTAGATCTAAAAATCAACCTATTTTAAATGTCTACTTTAGGTCTATAAATCAACCTAAGGGTCTATAAATCAACCTAATTTAGGCGTCTATTTTAGGTCTATATATCAACCTATTTTAGATCTAAAAATCAACCTATTTTAGACGTCTATTTCTGGTCTATAAATCGACCTATTTTAGATCTATGAATAAACCTATTTTAAACGTCTACGTTAGGTCTATAAATCAACCTAAGGGTCTATAAATCAACCTAATCTAGGCGTCTATTTTAGGTCTATATATCAACCTATTTTAGATCTAAAAAATCAACCTATTTTAGACGTCTATTTCTGGTCTATAAATCAACCTATTTTAGATCTATTTTAAACGTCTACTTTAGGTCTATAAATCAACCTAAGGGTCTATAAATCAACCTAATTTAGGCGTCTATTTTAGGTCTATATATCAACCTATTTTAGATCTAAAAATCAACCTATTTTAGACGTCTATTTCTGGTCTATAAATCAACCTATTTTAGATCTATAAATAAACCTATTTTAAACGTCTACGTTAGGTCTATAAATCAACCTAAGGGTCTATAAATCAACCTAATCTAGGCGTCTATTTTAGGTCTATATATCAACCTATTTTAGATCTAAAAAATCAACCTATTTTAGACGTCTATTTCTGGTCTATAAATCAACCTATTTTAGATCTATAAATAAACCTATTTTAAACGTCTACGTTAGGTCTATAAATCAACCTAATCTAGGCGTCTATTTTAGGTCTATATATCAACCTATTTTAGATCTAAAAAAATCAACCTATTTTAGACGTCTATTTCTGGTCTATAAATCAACCTATTTTAGAGCTATAAATAAACCTATTTTAAACGTCTACTTTAGGTCTATAAATCAACCTAAGGTTCTATAAATCAACCTAATTCAGGTGTCCATTTTAGGTCTATATAGCAACCTATTTTAGATCTAAAAATCAACCTATTTTAGACGTCTATTTCTGGTTTAAAAATCAACCTATTTTAGACGTCTAGATTTGGTTTAAAAATCAACCTTTTTTAGACGTCTATTTTTGGTTTAAAAATCAACCTATTTTAGACGTCTATTTTTGGTTTAAAAATCAACCTATTTTAGACGTCTATTTTTGGTTTAAAAATCAACCTTTAGTCAATTTTTGGTTTAAAAATCAACCTTTTTTAAACGTCTATTATTGGTCTGAAAATCAACTTAATTTTATCTTTATCAGTGGTACAGGAATAACCAATTCACATGTACGGATCAATATGCTTGTTAAACCCAAACAACTTCTGTGCATTATTTATACAACTTACGGCTTGTTCAGACTTCAAAATTCCAAAATATGATCATATTTAATGTTTAACTATTTTAAACCTATTTTAAACGTCTACTTTAGGTCTATAAATCAACCTAAGGGGCTATAAATCAACCTAATTTAGGTGTCTATTTTAGGTCTATATATCAACCTATTTTAGATCTAACAATCAACCTATTTTAGACGTCTATTTCTGGTCTATTTTAGATCTATAAATAAACCTATTTTAAACGTCTAGTAAATTGAGCCAAGATCAAGGTTTTGCAAATTAATAAGGGTTGGGAAACTTTGTTGAATGACCCTACCTCGACAGTTTAGTTTTGACTATTTTAGGTCTATAAATCAACTTATTTTAGGTCTATAAATCAACCTATTTTAGATCTATAAATAAACCTATTTTAAACGTCTACTTTAGGTCTATAAATCAACCTAAGGGTCTATAAATCAACCTAATTTAGGCGTCTATTTTAGGTCTATATATCAACCTATTTTAGATCTAAAAATCAACCTATTTTAAACGTCTACTTTAGGTCTATAAATCAACCTAAGGGTCTATAAATCAACCTAATTTAGGCGTCTATTTTAGGTCTATATATCAACCTATTTTAGACGTCTATTTCTGGTCTATAAATCGACCTATTTTAGATCTATAAATAAATCTATTTTAAACGTCTACGTTAGGTCTATAAATCAACCTAAGGGTCTATAAATCAACCTAATCTAGGCATCTATTTTAGGTCTATATATCAACCTATTTTAGATCAAAAAAATCAACCTATTTTAGACGTCTATTTCTGGTCTATAAATCAACCTAGTTTAGATCTATTTTAAACGTCTACTTTAGGTCTATAAATCAACCTAAGGGTCTATAAATCAACCTAATTTAGGCGTCTATTTTAGGTCTATATATCAACCTATTTTAGATCTAAAAATCATCCTATTTTAGACGTCTATTTCTGGTCTATAAATCAACCTATTTTAGATCTAGAAATAAACCTATGTTAAACGTCTACGTTAGGTCTATAAATCAACCTAATCTAGGCGTCTATTTTAGGTCTATATATCAACCTATTTTAGATCTAAAAAAATCAACCTATTTTAGACGTCTATTTCTGGTCTATAAATCAACCTATTTTAGATTTATAAATAAACCTATTTTAAACGTCTACTTTAGGTCTATAAATACACCTAAGGTTCTATAAATCAACCTAATTCAGGTGTCCATTTTAGGTCTATATAGCAACCTATTTTAGATCTAAAAATCAACCTATTTTAGACGTCTATTTCTGGTTTAAAAATCAACCTATTTTAGAAATCTAGATTTGGTTTAAAAATCAACCTTTTTTAGACGTCTATTTTTGGTTTAAAAATCAACCTATTTTAGACGTCTATTTTTGGTTTAAAAATCAACCTATTTTAGACGTCTATTTTTGGTTTAAAAATCAACCTTTAGTCAATTTTTGGTTTAAAAATCAACCTTTTTTAAACGTCTATTATTGGTCTGAAAATCAACTTAATTTTATCTTTATCAGTGGTACAGGAATAACCAATTCACATGTACGGATCAATATGCTTGTTAAACCCAAACAACTTCTGTGCATTATTTATACAACTTACGGCTTGTTCAGACTTCAAAATTCCAAAATATGATCATATTTAATGTTTAACTATTTTAAACCTATTTTAAACGTCTACTTTAGGTCTATAAATCAACCTAAGGGGCTATAAATCAACCTAATTTAGGCGTCTATTTTAGGTCTATATATCAACCTATTTTAGATCTAAAAATCAACCTATTTTAGACGTCTATTTCTGGTCTATAAATCAACCTATTTTAGATCTAAAAATCAACCTATTTTAGACGTCTACGTTAGGTCTATAAATCAACCTAATCTAGGCGTCTATTTTAGGTCTATATATCAACCTATTTTAGATCTAAAAAATCAACCTATTTTAGACGTCTATTTCTGGTCTATAAATCAACCTATTTTAGATCTATAAATAAACCTATTTTAAACGTCTACTATAGGTCTATAAATCAACCTAAAGGTCTATAAATCAAGCTAATTTAGGTGTCTATTTTAGGTCTATATATCAACCTATTTTAGATCTAAAAATCAACCTATTTTAGACGTCTATTTCTGGTTAAAAAAATTAACCTATTTTAGACGTCTAGTTTTGGTTTAAAAATCAACCTTTTTTACACGTCTATTTTTGGTTTAAAAATCAACCTATTTTAGACGTCTATTTCTGGTTTAAAAATCAACCTATTTTAGACGTCTAGATTTGGTTTAAAAATCAACCTATTTTAGACGTCTATTTTTTGTTTAAAAATCAACCTATTTTAGACGTCTACGTTAGGTCTATAAATCAACCTAAGGGTCTATAAATCAACCTAATCTAGGCGTCTATTTTAGGTCTATATATCAACCTATTTTAGATCTAAAAAATCAACCTATTTTAGACGTCTATTTCTGGTCTATAAATCGTCTATTTTAGGTCTATATATCAACCTATTTTAGATCTAAAAATAAACCTATTTTAGACATCTATTTGAGATCTATAATTAAACCTATTTTAAACGTCTACTTTAGGTCTATAAATCAACCTAAGGGTCTATAAATCAACCTAATTTAGGCGTCTATTTTAGGTCTATATATCAACCTATTTTAGATCTAAAAATCAACCTATTTTAGACGTCTATTTCTGGTCTATAAATCAACCTATTTTAGATCTATTTTAAACGTCTACTTTAGGTCTATAAATCAACCTAATTTAGGCGTCTATTTTAGGTCTATATATCAACTTATTTTAGATCTAAAAATCAACCTATTTTAGACGTCTATTTCTGGTTTATAAATCGTCTATTTTAGGTCTATATATCAACCTATTTTAGATCTAAAAATAAACCTATTTTAAACGTCTACTTTAGGTCTATAAATCAACCTAAGGGTCTATAATTCAACCTAATTTAGGCGTCTATTTTAGGTCTATATATCAACGTATTTTAGATCTAAAAATCAACCTATTTTAGATGTCTATTTCTGGTCTATAAATCGTCTATTTTAGGTCTATATATCAACCTATTTTAGATCTAAAAATAAACCTATTTTAAACGTCTACTTTAGGTCTATAAATCAACCTAAGGGTCTATAAATCAACCTAATTTAGGCGTCTATTTTAGGTCTATATATCAACCTATTTTAGATCTAAAAATCAACCTATTTTAGATGTCTATTTCTGGTCTATAAATCGTCTATTTTAGGTCTATATATCAACCTATTTTAGATCTAAAAATAAACCTATTTTAAACGTCTACTTTAGGTCTATAAATCAACCTAAGGGTCTATAAATCAACCTAATTTAGGCGTCTATTTTAGGTCTATATATCAACCTATTTTAGATCTAAAAATCAACCTATTTTAGACGTCTATTTCTGGTCTATAAATCGTCTATTTTAGGTCTATATATCAACCTATTTTAGATCTAAAAATCAACCTATTTTAGACGTCTATTTCTGGTCTATTTGAGATCTATAATTAAACCTATTTTAAACGTCTACTTTAGGTCTATAAATCAACCTAAGGGTCTATAAATCAACCTAATTTAGGCGTCTATTTTAGGTCTATATATCAACCTATTTTAGATCTAAAAATCAACCTATTTTAGACGTCTATTTCTGGTCTATTTTAGATCTATAAATAAACCTATTTTAAACGTCTACTTTAGGTCTATAAATCAACCTAAGGGTCTATAAATCAACCTAATTTAGGCGTCTATTTTAGGTCTATATATCAACCTATTTTAGATCTAAAAATCAACCTATTTTAGACGTCTATTTCTGGTCTATAAATCGTCTATTTTAGGTCTATATATCAACCTATTTTAGATCTAAAAATAAACCTATTTTAAACGTCTACTTTAGGTCTATAAATCAACCTAATGGTCTATAAATCAACCTAATTTAGGCGTCTATTTTAGGTCTATATATCAACCTATTTTAGATCTAAAAATCAACCTATTTTAGACGTCTATTTCTGGTCTATAAATCAACCTATTTTAGATCTATAAAAAAACCTATTTTAAACGTCTACGTTAGGTCTATAAATCAACCTAAGGGTCTATAAATCAACCTAATCTAGGGGTCTATTTTAGGTCTATATATCAACCTATTTTAGATCTAAAAAATCAACCTATTTTAGACGTCTATTTCTGGTCTATAAATCAACCTATTTTAGATCTATAAATAAACCTATTTTAAACGTCTACTTTAGGTCTATAAATCAACCTAAGGGTCTATAAATCAACCTAATTTAGGTGTCTATTTTAGGTCTATATATCAACCTATTTTAGATCTAAAAATCAACCTATTTTAGACGTCTATTTCTGGTCTATTTTAGATCTATAAATAAACCTATTTTAAACGTCTAGTAAATTGAGCCAAGATCAAGATTTTGCAAATTAATAAGGGTTGGGAAACTTTGTTGAATGACCCTACCTCGACAGTTTAGTTTTGACTATTTTAGGTCTATAAATCAACTTATTTTAGGTCTATAAATCAACCTATTTTAGATCTATAAATAAACCTATTTTAAACGTCTACTTTAGGTCTATAAATCAACCTAAGGGTCTATAAATCAACCTAATTTAGGCGTCTATTTTAGGTCTATATATCAACCTATTTTAGATCTAAAAATCAACCTATTTTAAACGTCTACTTTAGGTCTATAAATCAACCTAAGGGTCTATAAATCAACCTAATTTAGGCGTCTATTTTAGGTCTATATATCAACCTATTTTAGATCTAAAAATCAACCTATTTTAGACGTCTATTTCTGGTCTATAAATCAACCTATTTTAGATCTATAAATAAACCTATTTTAAACGTCTACGTTAGGTCTATAAATCAACCTAAGGGTCTATAAATCAACCTAATCTAGGCGTCTATTTTAGGTCTATATATCAACCTATTTTAGATCTAAAAAATCAACCTATTTTAGACGTCTATTTCTGGTCTATAAATCAACCTATTTTAGATCTATAAATAAACCTATTTTAAACGTCTACTTTAGGACTATAAATACACCTAAGGGTCTATAAATCAACCTAATTTAGGTGTCTATTTTAGGTCTATATATCAACCTATTTTAGATCTAACAATCAACCTATTTTAGACGTCTATTTCTGGTCTATTTTAGATCTATAAATAAACCTATTTTAAACGTCTAGTAAATTGAGCCAAGATCAAGATTTTGCAAATTAATAAGGGTTGGGAAACTTTGTTGAACGACCCTACCTCGACAGTTTAGTTTTGACTATTTTAGGTCTATAAATCAACTTATTTTAGGTCTATAAATCAACCTATTTTAGATCTATAAATGAACCTATTTTAAACGTCTACTTTAGGTCTATAAATCAACCTAAGGGTCTATAAATCAACCTAATTTAGGCGTCTATTTTAGGTCTATATATCAACCTATTTTAGATCTAAAAATCAACCTATTTTAAACGTCTACTTTAGGTCCATAAATCGACCTATTTTAGATCTATAAATAAACCTATTTTAAACGTCTACGTTAGGTCTATAAATCAACCTAAGGGTCTATAAATCAACCTAATCTAGGCGTCTATTTTAGGTCTATATATCAACCTATTTTAGATCTAAAAAATCAACCTATTTTAGACGTCTATTTCTGGTCTATAAATCAACCTATTTTAGATCTATTTTAAACGTCTACTTTAGGTCTAAATCAACCTAAGGGTCTATAAATCAACCTAATTTAGGCGTCTATTTTAGGTCTATATATCAACCTATTTTAGATCTAAAAATCATCCTATTTTAGACGTCTATTTCTGGTCTATAAATCAACCTATTTTAGATCTATAAATAAACCTATTTTAAACGTCTACGTTAGGTCTATAAATCAACCTAATCTAGGCGTCTATTTTAGGTCTATATATCAACCTATTTTAGATCTAAAAAAATCAACCTATTTTAGACGTCTATTTCTGGTCTATAAATCAACCTATTTTAGATCTATAAATGAACCTATTTTAAACGTCTACTTTAGGTCTATAAATCAACCTAAGGTTCTATAAATCAACCTAATTCAGGTGTCCATTTTAGGTCTATATAGCAACCTATTTTAGATCTAAAAATCATCATATTTTAGACATCTATTTCTGGTTTAAAAATCAACCTATTTTAGACGTCTAGATTTGGTTTAAAAATCAACCTTTTTTAGACGTCTATTTTTGGTTTAAAAATCAACCTATTTTAGACGTCTATTTTTGGTTTAAAAATCAACCTATTTTAGACGTCTATTTTTGGTTTAAAAATCAACCTTTTTTAAACGTCTATTATTGGTCTGAAAATCAACTTAATTTTATCTTTATCAGTGGTACAGGAATAACCAATTCACATGTACGGATCAATATGCTTGTTAAACCCAAACAACTTCTGTGCATTATTTATACAACTTACGGCTTGTTCAGACTTCAAAATTCCAAAATATGATCATATTTAATGTTTAATTATTTTAAACCTATTTTAAAAGTCTACTTTAGGTCTATAAATCAACCTAAGGGTCTATAAATCAACCTAATTTAGGCGTCTATTTTAGGTCTATATATCAACCTATTTTAGATCTAAAAATCAACTTATTTTAGACGTCTATTTCTGGTCTATTAATCAACCTATTTTAGATCTATAAATAAACCTATTTTAAACGTCTACAATAGGTCTATAAATCAACCTAAGGGTCTATAAATCAACCTAATCTAGGCGTCTATTTTAGGTCTATATATCAACCTATTTTAGATCTAAAAAATCAACCTATTTTAGACGTCTATTTCTGGTCTATTTTAGATCTATAATTAAACCTATTTTAAACGTCTACTTTAGGTCTATAAATCAACCTAAGGGTCTATAAATCAACCTAATTTAGGTGTCTATTTTAGGTCTATATATCAACCTATTTTAGATCTAAAAATCAACCTATTTTAGACGTCTATTTCTGGTTTAAAAATCAACCTATTTTAGATCTATTTTAAACGTCTACTTTAGGTCTATAAATCAACCTAAGGGTCTATAAATCAACCTAATTTAGGCGTCTATTTTAGGTCTATATATCAACCTATTTTAGATCTAAAAATCAACCTATTTTAGACATCTATTTCTGGTCTATTTTAGATCTATAAATAAACCTATTTTAAACGTCTAGTAAATTGAGCAGAGATCAAGATTTTGCAAATTAATAAGGGTTGGGAAACTTTGTTGAATGACCCTACCTCGACAGTTTAGTTTTGACTATTTTAGGTCTATAAATCAACTTATTTTAGGTCTATAAATCAACCTATTTTAGATCTATAAATAAACCTATTTTAAACGTCTACTTTAGGTCTATAAATCAACCTAAGGGTCTATAAATCAACCTAATTTAGGCGTCTATTTTAGGTCTATATATCAACCTATTTTAGATCTAAAAATCAACCTATTTTAAACGTCTACTTTAGGTCTATAAATCAACCTAAGGGTCTATAAATCAACCTAATTTAGGCGTCTATTTTAGGTCTATATATCAACCTATTTTAGATCTAAAAATCAACCTATTTTAGACGTCTATTTCTGGTCTATAAATCAACCTATTTTAGATCTATAAATAAACCTATTTTAAACGTCTACGTTAGGTCTATAAATCAACCTAAGGGTCTATAAATCAACCTAATCTAGGCGTCTATTTTAGGTCTATATATCAACCTATTTTAGATCTAACAATCAACCTATTTTAGACGTCTATTTCTGGTCTATTTTAGATCTATAAATAAACCTATTTTAAACGTCTAGTAAATTGAGCCAAGATCAAGATTTTGCAAATTAATAAGGGTTGGGAAACTTTGTTGAACGACCCTACCTCGACAGTTTAGTTTTGACTATTTTAGGTCTATAAATCAACTTATTTTAGGTCTATAAATCAACCTATTTTAGATCTATAAATGAACCTATTTTAAACGTCTACTTTAGGTCTATAAATCAACCTAAGGGTCTATAAATCAACCTAATTTAGGCGTCTATTTTAGGTCTATATATCAACCTATTTTAGATCTAAAAATCAACCTATTTTAAACGTCTACTTTAGGTCTATAAATCAACCTAAGGGTCTATAAATCAACCTAATTTAGGCGTCTATTTTAGGTCTATATATCAACCTATTTTAGATCTAAAAATCAACCTATTTTAGACGTCTATTTCTGGTCTATAAATCAACCTATTTTAGATCTATTTTAAACGTCTACTTTAGGTCTAGAAATCAACCTAATTTAGGCGTCTATTTTAGGTCTATATATCAACTTATTTTAGATCTAAAAATCAACCTATTTTAGACGTCTATTTCTGGTTTATAAATCGTCTATTTTAGGTCTATATATCAACCTATTTTAGATCTAAAAATAAACCTATTTTAAACGTCTACTTTAGGTCTATAAATCAACCTAAGGGTCTATAATTCAACCTAATTTAGGCGTCTATTTTAGGTCTATATATCAACCTATTTTAGATCTAAAAATCAACCTATTTTAGATGTCTATTTCTGGTCTATAAATCGTCTATTTTAGGTCTATATATCAACCTATTTTAGATCTAAAAATAAACCTATTTTAAACGTCTACTTTAGGTCTATAAATCAACCTAAGGGTCTATAAATCAACCTAATTTAGGCGTCTATTTTAGGTCTATATATCAACCTATTTTAGATCTAAAAATCAACCTATTTTAGATGTCTATTTCTGGTCTATAAATCGTCTATTTTAGGTCTATATATCAACCTATTTTAGATCTAAAAATAAACCTATTTTAAACGTCTACTTTAGGTCTATAAATCAACCTAAGGGTCTATAAATCAACCTAATTTAGGCGTCTATTTTAGGTCTATATATCAACCTATTTTAGATCTAAAAATCAACCTATTTTAGACGTCTATTTCTGGTCTATAAATCGTCTATTTTAGGTCTATATATCAACCTATTTTAGATCTAAAAATCAACCTATTTTAGACGTCTATTTCTGGTCTATTTGAGATCTATAATTAAACCTATTTTAAACGTCTACTTTAGGTCTATAAATCAACCTAAGGGTCTATTAATCAACCTAATTTAGGCGTCTATTTTAGGTCTATATATCAACCTATTTTAGATCTAAAAATCAACCTATTTTAGACGTCTATTTCTGGTCTATTTTAGATCTATAAATAAACCTATTTTAAACGTCTACTTTAGGTCTATAAATCAACCTAAGGGTCTATAAATCAACCTAATTTAGGCGTCTATTTTAGGTCTATATATCAACCTATTTTAGATCTAAAAATCAACCAATTTTAGACGTCTATTTCTGGTCTATAAATCGTCTATTTTAGGTCTATATATCAACCTATTTTAGATCTAAAAATAAACCTATTTTAAACGTCTACTTTAGGTCTATAAATCAACCTAATGGTCTATAAATCAACCTAATTTAGGCGTCTATTTTAGGTCTATATATCAACCTATTTTAGATCTAAAAATCAACCTATTTTAGACGTCTATTTCTGGTCTATAAATCAACCTATTTTAGATCTATAAATAAACCTATTTTAAACGTCTACGTTAGGTCTATAAATCAACCTAAGGGTCTATAAATCAACCTAATCTAGGGGTCTATTTTAGGTCTATATATCAACCTATTTTAGATCTAAAGAATCAACCTATTTTAGACGTCTATTTCTGGTCTATAAATCAACCTATTTTAGATCTATAAATACACCTATTTTAAACGTCTACTTTAGGTCTATAAATCAACCTAAGGGTCTATAAATCAACCTAATTTAGGTGTCTATTTTAGGTCTATATATCAACCTATTTTAGATCTAAAAATCAACCTATTTTAGACGTCTATTTCTGGTCTATTTTAGATCTATAAATAAACCTATTTTAAACGTCTAGTAAATTGAGCCAAGATCAAGATTTTGCAAATTAATAAGGGTTGGGAAACTTTGTTGAATGACCCTACCTCGACAGTTTAGTTTTGACTATTTTAGGTCTATAAATCAACTTATTTTAGGTCTATAAATCAACCTATTTTAGATCTATAAATAAACCTATTTTAAACGTCTACTTTAGGTTTATAAATCAACCTAAGGGTCTATAAATCAACCTAATTTAGGCGTCTATTTTAGGTCTATATATCAACCTATTTTAGATCTAAAAATCAACCTATTTTAAACGTCTACTTTAGGTCTATAAATCAACCTAAGGGTCTATAAATCAACCTAATTTAGGCGTCTATTTTAGGTCTATATATCAACCTATTTTAGATCTAAAAATCAACCTATTTTAGACGTCTATTTCTGGTCTATAAATCAACCTATTTTAGATCTATAAATAAACCTATTTTAAACGTCTACGTTAGGTCTATAAATCAACCTAAGGGTCTATAAATCAACCTAATCTAGGCGTCTATTTTAGGTCTATATATCAACCTATTTTAGATCTAAAAAATCAACCTATTTTAGACGTCTATTTCTGGTCTATAAATCAACCTATTTTAGATCTATTTTAAACCTTTACTTTAGGTCTATAAATCAACCTAAGGGTCTATAAATCAACCTAATTTAGGCGTCTATTTTAGGTCTATATATCAACCTATTTTAGATCTAAAAATCAACCTATTTTAGACGTCTATTTCTGGTCTATAAATCAACCTATTTTAGATCTATAGATAAACCTATTTTAAACGTCTACGTTAGGTCTATAAATCAACCTAAGGGTTTATAAATCAACCTAATCTAGGCGTCTATTTTAGGTCTATATATCAACCTATTTTAGATCTAGAAAATCAACCTATTTTAGACGTCTATTTCTGGTCTATAAATCAACCTATTTTAGATCTATAAATAAACCTATTTTAAACGTCTACTTTAGGTCTATAAATCAACCTAAGGGTCTATAAATCAACCTAATTTAGGCGTCTATTTTAGGTCTATATATCAACCTATTTTAGATCTAACAATCAACCTATTTTAGACGTCTATTTCTGGTCTATTTTAGATCTATAAATAAACCTATTTTAAACGTCTAGTAAATTGAGCCAAGATCAAGATTTTGCAAATTAATAAGGGTTGGGAAACTTTGTTGAATGACCCTACCTCGACAGTTTAGTTTTGACTATTTTAGGTCTATAAATCAACTTATTTTAGGTCTATAAATCAACCTATTTTAGATCTATAAATAAACCTATTTTAAACGTCTACTTTAGGTCTATAAATCAACCTAAGGGTCTATAAATCAACCTAATTTAGGCGTCTATTTTAGGTCTATATATCAACCTATTTTAGATCTAAAAATCAACCTATTTTAAACGTCTACTTTAGGTCTATAAATCAACCTAAGGGTCTATAAATCAACCTAATTTAGGCGTCTATTTTAGGTCTATATATCAACCTATTTTAGACGTCTATTTCTGGTCTATAAATCGACCTATTTTAGATCTATAAATAAATCTATTTTAAACGTCTACGTTAGGTCTATCAATCAACCTAAGGGTCTATAAATCAACCTAATCTAGGCATCTATTTTAGGTCTATATATCAACCTATTTTAGATCTAAAAAATCAACCTATTTTAGACGTCTATTTCTGGTCTATAAATCAACCTAGTTTAGATCTATTTTAAACGTCTACTTTAGGTCTATAAATCAACCTAAGGGTCTATAAATCAACCTAATTTAGGCGTCTATTTTAGGTCTATATATCAACCTATTTTAGATCTGAAAATAAACCTATTTTAGACGTCTATTTCTGGTCTATAAATCAACCTATTTTAGATCTATTTTAAACGTCTACTTTAGGTCTATAAATCAACCTAAGGGTCTATAAATCAACCTAATTTAGGCGTCTATTTTACGTCTATATATCAACCTATTTTAGATCTAAAAATAAACCTATTTTAGACGTCTATTTCTGGTCTATAAATCAACCTAAGGGTCTATAATTCAACCTAATTTAGGCGTCTATTTTAGGTCTATATATCAACCTATTTTAGATCTAAAAATCAACCTATTTTAGATGTCTATTTCTGGTCTATAAGTCGTCTATTTTAGGTCTATATATCAACCTATTTTAGATCTAAAAATAAACCTATTTTAAACGTCTACTTTAGGTCTATAAATCAACCTAAGGGTCTATAAATCAACCTAATTTAGGCGTCTATTTTAGGTCTATATATCAACCTATTTTAGATCTAAAAATCAACCTATTTTAGACGTCTATTTCTGGTCTATAAATCGTCTATTTTAGGTCTATATATCAACCTATTTTAGATCTAAAAATCAACCTATTTTAGACGTCTATTTCTGGTCTATTTGAGATCTATAATTAAACCTATTTTAAACGTCTACTTTAGGTCTATAAATCAACCTAAGGGTCTATAAATCAACCTAATTTAGGCGTCTATTTTAGGTCTATATATCAACCTATTTTAGATCTAAAAATCAACCTATTTTAGACGTCTATTTCTGGTCTATTTTAGATCTATAAATAAACCTATTTTAAACGTCTACTTTAGGTCTATAAATCAACCTAAGGGTCTATAAATCAACCTAATTTAGGCGTCTATTTTAGGTCTATATATCAACCTATTTTAGATCTAAAAATCAACCTATTTTAGACGTCTATTTCTGGTCTATAAATCGTCTATTTTAGGTCTATATATCAACCTATTTTAGATCTAAAAATAAACCTATTTTAAACGTCTACTTTAGGTCTATAAATCAACCTAATGGTCTATAAATCAACCTAATTTAGGCGTCTATTTTAGGTCTATATATCAACCTATTTTAGATCTAAAAATCAACCTATTTTAGACGTCTATTTCTGGTCTATAAATCAACCTATTTTAGATCTATAAAAAAACCTATTTTAAACGTCTACGTTAGGTCTATAAATCAACCTAAGGGTCTATAAATCAACCTAATCTAGGGGTCTATTTTAGCTCTATATATCAACCTATTTTAGATCTAAAAAATCAACCTATTTTAGACGTCTATTTCTGGTCTATAAATCAACCTATTTTAGATCTATAAATAAACCTATTTTAAACGTCTACTTTAGGTCTATAAATCAACCTAAGGGTCTATAAATCAACCTAATTTAGGTGTCTATTTTAGGTCTATATATCAACCTATTTTAGATCTAAAAATCAACCTATTTTAGACGTCTATTTCTGGTCTATTTTAGATCTATAAATAAACCTATTTTAAACGTCTAGTAAATTGAGCCAAGATCAAGATTTTGCAAATTAATAAGGGTTGGGAAACTTTGTTGAATGACCCTACCTCGACAGTTTAGTTTTGACTATTTTAGGTCTATAAATCAACTTATTTTAGGTCTATAAATCAACCTATTTTAGATCTATAAATAAACCTATTTTAAACGTCTACTTTAGGTCTATAAATCAACCTAAGGGTCTATAAATCAACCTAATTTAGGCGTCTATTTTAGGTCTATATATCAACCTATTTTAGATCTAAAAATCAACCTATTTTAAACGTCTACTTTAGGTCTATAAATCAACCTAAGGGTCTATAAATCAACCTAATTTAGGCGTCTATTTTAGGTCTATATATCAACCTATTTTAGATCTAAAAATCAACCTATTTTAGACGTCTATTTCTGGTCTATAAATCAACCTATTTTAGATCTATAAATAAACCTATTTTAAACGTCTACGTTAGGTCTATAAATCAACCTAAGGGTCTATAAATCAACCTAATCTAGGCGTCTATTTTAGGTCTATATATCAACCTATTTTAGATCTAAAAAATCAACCTATTTTAGACGTCTATTTCTGGTCTATAAATCAACCTATTTTAGATCTATTTTAAACGTCTACTTTAGGTCTATAAATCAACCTAAGGGTCTATAAATCAACCTAATTTAGGCGTCTATTTTAGGTCTATATATCAACCTATTTTAGATCTAAAAATCAACCTATTTTAGACGTCTATTTCTGGTCTATAAATCAACCTATTTTAGATCTATAGATAAACCTATTTTAAACGTCTACGTTAGGTCTATAAATCAACCTAAGGGTTTATAAATCAACCTAATCTAGGCGTCTATTTTAGGTCTATATATCAACCTATTTTAGATCTAGAAAATCAACCTATTTTAGACGTCTATTTCTGGTCTATAAATCAACCTATTTTAGATCTATAAATAAACCTATTTTAAACGTCTACTTTAGGTCTATAAATCAACCTAAGGGTCTATAAATCAACCTAATTTAGGCGTCTATTTTAGGTCTATATATCAACCTATTTTAGATCTAAAAATCAACCTATTTTAGACGTCTATTTCTGGTCTATAAATCAACCTATTTTAGATCTATAAATAAACCTATTTTAAACGTCTACGTTAGGTCTATAAATCAACCTAAGGGTCTATAAATCAACCTAATCTAGGCGTCTATTTTAGGTCTATATATCAACCTATTTTAGATCTAAAAAATCAACCTATTTTAGACGTCTATTTCTGGTCTATAAATCAACCTATTTTAGATCTATTTTAAACGTCTACTTTAGGTCTATAAATCAACCTAAGGGTCTATAAATCAACCTAATTTAGGCGTCTATTTTAGGTCTATATATCAACCTATTTTAGATCTAAAAATCATCCTATTTCAGACGTCTATTTCTGGTCTATAAATCAACCTATTTTAGATCTATAAATAAACCTATTTTAAACGTCTACGTTAGGTCTATAAATCAACCTAATCTAGGCGTCTATTTTAGGTCTATATATCAACCTATTTTAGATCTAAAAAAATCAACCTATTTTAGACGTCTATTTCTGGTCTATAAATCAACCTATTTTAGATCTATAAATAAACCTATTTTAAACGTCTACTTTAGGTCTATAAATCAACCTAAGGTTCTATAAATCAACCTAATTCAGGTGTCCATTTTAGGTCTATATAGCAACCTATTTTAGATCTAAAAATCAACCTATTTTAGACGTCTATTTCTGGTTAAAAAAATTAACCTATTTTAGACGTCTAGTTTTGGTTTAAAAATCAACCTTTTTTACACGTCTATTTTTGGTTTAAAAATCAACCTTTTTTAGACGTCTATTTTTGGTTTAAAAATCAACCTTTTTTAGACGTCTATTTTTGGTTTAAAAATCAACATTTTTTAGACGTCTATTTTTGGTTTAAAAATCAACCTATTTTAGACGTCTATTTTTGGTTTAAAAATCAACCTTTTTCAGACGTCTATTTTTGGTTTAAAAATCAACCTTGTTTAGTCAATTTTTGGTTTAACAATCAACCTTGTTTAGTCAATTTTTGGTTTAACAATCAACCTTTTTTAAACGTCTATTTTTGGTCTGAAAATCAACTTAATTTTATCTTTATCAGTGGTACAGGAATAACCAATACACATGTACGGATCAATATGCTTGTTAAACCCAAACAACTTCTGTGCATTATTTATACAACTTACGGCTTGTTCAGACTTCAAAATTCCAAAATATGATCATATTTAATGTTTAACTATTTTAAACCTATTTTAAACGTCTACTTTAGGTCTATAAATCAACCTAAGGGTCTATAAATCAACCTAATCTAGGCGTCTATTTTAGGTCTATATATCAACCTATTTTAGATCTAAAAAAAATCAACCTATTTTAGACGTCTATTTCTGGTCTATAAATCAACCTATTTTAGATCTATAAATAAACCTATTTTAAACGTCTACGTTAGGTCTATAAATCAACCTATGGGCCTATAAATCAACCTAATCTAGGCGTCTATTTTAGGTCTATATATCAACCTATTTTAGATCTAAAAAAATCAACCTATTTTAGATCTATAAATAAACCTATTTTAAACGTCTACTTTAGGTCTATAAATCAACCTAAGGGTCTATAAATCAACCTAATTCAGGTGTCCATTTTAGGTCTATATATCAACCTATTTTAGATCTAAAAATCAATCTATTTTAGACGTCTATTTCTGGTTTAAAAATCAACCTATTTTAGACGTCTAGATTTGGTTTAAAAATCAACCTATTTTAGACGTCTATTTTTGGTTTAAAAATCAACCTATTTTAGACGTCTACGTTAGGTCTATAAATCAACCTAAGGGTATAAATCAACGTAATCTAGGCGTCTATTTTAGGTCTATATATCAACCTATTTTAGATCTAAAAAATCAACCTATTTTAGACGTCTATTTCTGGTCTATAAATCAACCTATTTTAGATCTTTAAATAAACCTATTTTAAACGTCTACTATAGGTCTATAAATCAACCTAAGGGTCTATAAATCAACCTAATTTAGGTGTCTATTTTAGGTCTATATATCAACCTATTTTAGATCTAAAAATCAACCTATTTTAGACGTCTATTTCTGGTTTTAAAATTAACCTATTTTAGACGTCTAGTTTTGGTTCAAAAATCAACCTTTTTTACACGTCTATTTTTGGTTTAAAAATCAACCTATTTAAGACGTCTATTTTTGGTTTAAAAATCAACCTTTTTTAGACGTCTATTTTTGGTTTAAAAATCAACCTTTTTTAGACGTCTATTTTTGGTATAAAAATCAACCTATTTTAGACGTCTATTTTTGGTTTAAAAATCAACCTTTTTTAGACGTCTATTTTTGATTTACAAATCAACCTTTTTTAGACGTCTATTTTTGGTTTAAAAATCAACCTTTTTCAGACGTCTATTTTTGGTTTAAAAATCAACCTTGTTTAGTCAATTTTTGGTTTAAAAATCAACCTATTTTAAACGTCTATTTTTGGTCTGAAAATCAACTTAATTTTATCTTTATCAGTGGTACAGGAATAACCAATTCACATGTACGGATCAATATGCTTGTTAAACGCAAACAACTTCTGTGCATTATTTATACAACTTACGGCTTGTTCAGACTTCAAAATTCCTAAATATGATCATATTTAATGTTTAATTATTTTAAACCTATTTTAAAAGTCTAGTTTAGGTCTATAAATCAACCTAAGGGTCTATAAATCAACCTAATTTAGGCGTCTATTTTAGGTCTATATATCAACCTATTTTAGATCTAAAAAAATAAACCTATTTTAAACGTCTACTTTAGGTCTATAAATCAACCTAATTTAGGCGTCTATTTTAGGTCTATATATCAACCTATTTTAGATCTAAAAATCAACCTATTTTAGACGTCTATTTCTGGTCTATAAATCAACCTATTTTAGATCTATTTTAAACGTCTACTTTAGGTCTATAAATCAACCTAAGGGTCTATAAATCAACCTATTTTAGGCGTCTATTTTAGGTCTATATATCAACCTATTTTAGATCTAAAAATCAACCTATTTTAGACGTCTATTTCTGGTCTATAAATCAACCTATTTTAGATCTATTTTAAACGTCTACTTTAGGTCTATAAATCAACCTAAGGGTCTATAAATCAACCTAATTTAGGCGTCTATTTTCGGTCTATATATCAACCTATTTTAGATCTAAAAATCAACCTATTTTAGACGTCTATTTCTGGTCTATAAATCAACCTATTTTAGATCTATAAATAAACCTATTTTAAACGTCTACGTTAGGTCTATAAATCAACCTAAGGGTCTATAAATCAACCTAATCTAGGGGTCTATTTTAGGTCTATATATCAACCTATTTTAGATCTAAAAAATCAACCTATTTTAGACGTCTATTTCTGGTCTATAAATCAACCTATTTATATCTATAAATAAACCTATTTTAAACGTCTACTTTAGGTCTATAAATCAACCTAAGGGTCTATAAATCAACCTAATTTAGGTGTCTATTTTAGGTCTATATATCAACCTATTTTAGATCTAAAAATCAACCTATTTTAGACGTCTATTTCTGGTTTAAAAATCAACCTATTTTAGATCTATTTTAAACGTCTACTTTAGGTCTATAAATCAACCTAAGGGTCTATAAATCAACCTAATTTAGGCGTCTATTTTAGGTCTATATATCAACCTATTTTAGATCTAAAAATCAACCTATTTTAGACGTCTATTTCTGGTCTATTTTAGATCTATAAATAAACCTATTTTAAACGTCTAGTAAATTGAGCCAAGATCAAGATTTTGCAAATTAATAAGGGTTGGGAAACTTTGTTGAATGACCCTACCTCGACAGTTTAGTTTTGACTATTTTAGGTCTATAAATCAACTTATTTTAGGTCTATAAATCAACCTATTTTAGATCTATAAATGAACCTATTTTAAACGTCTACTTTAGGTCTATAAATCAACCTAAGGGTCTATAAATCAACCTAATTTAGGCGTCTATTTTAGGTCTATATATCAACCTATTTTAGATCTAAAAATCAACCTATTTTAAACGTCTACTTTAGGTCTATAAATCAACCTAAGGGTCTATAAATCAACCTAATTTAGGCGTCTATTTTAGGTCTATATATCAACCTATTTTAGATCTAAAAATCAACCTATTTTAGACGTCTATTTCTGGTCTATAAATCGACCTATTTTAGATCTATAAATAAACCTATTTTAAACGTCTACGTTAGGTCTATAAATCAACCTAAGGGTCTATAAATCAACCTAATCTAGGCGTCTATTTTAGGTCTATATATCAACCCATTTTAGATCTAAAAAATCAACCTATTTTAGACGTCTATTTCTGGTCTATAAATCAACCTATTTTAGATCTATTTTAAACGTCTACTTTAGGTCTAAATCAACCTAAGGGTCTATAAATCAACCTAATTTAGGCGTCTATTTTAGGTCTATATATCAACCTATTTTAGATCTAAAAATCATCCTATTTTAGACGTCTATTTCTGGTCTATAAATCAACCTATTTTAGATCTATAAATAAACCTATTTTAAACGTCTACGTTAGGTCTATAAATCAACCTAATCTAGGCGTCTATTTTAGGTCTATATATCAACCTATTTTAGATCTAAAAAAATCAACCTATTTTAGACGTCTATTTCTGGTCTATAAATCAACCTATTTTAGATCTATAAATGAACCTATTTTAAACGTCTACTTTAGGTCTATAAATCAACCTAAGGTTCTATAAATCAACCTAATTCAGGTGTCCATTTTAGGTCTATATAGCAACCTATTTTAGATCTAAAAATCATCATATTTTAGACGTCTATTTCTGGTTTAAAAATCAACCTATTTTAGACGTCTAGATTTGGTTTAAAAATCAACCTTTTTTAGACGTCTATTTTTGGTTTAAAAATCAACCTATTTTAGACGTCTATTTTTGGTTTAAAAATCAACCTATTTTAGACGTCTATTTTTGGTTTAAAAATCAACCTTTTTTAAACGTCTATTATTGGTCTGAAAATCAACTTAATTTTATCTTTATCAGTGGTACAGGAATAACCAATTCACATGTACGGATCAATATGCTTGTTAAACCCAAACAACTTCTGTGCATTATTTATACAACTTACGGCTTGTTCAGACTTCAAAATTCCAAAATATGATCATATTTAATGTTTAATTATTTTAAACCTATTTTAAAAGTCTACTTTAGGTCTATAAATCAACCTAAGGGTCTATAAATCAACCTAATTTAGGCGTCTATTTTAGGTCTATATATCAACCTATTTTAGATCTAAAAATCAACTTATTTTAGACGTCTATTTCTGGTCTATTAATCAACCTATTTTAGATCTATAAATAAACCTATTTTAAACGTCTACAATAGGTCTATAAATCAACCTAAGGGTCTATAAATCAACCTAATCTAGGCGTCTATTTTAGGTCTATATATCAACCTATTTTAGATCTAAAAAATCAACCTATTTTAGACGTCTATTTCTGGTCTATTTTAGATCTATAATTAAACCTATTTTAAACGTCTACTTTAGGTCTATAAATCAACCTAAGGGTCTATAAATCAACCTAATTTAGGTGTCTATTTTAGGTCTATATATCAACCTATTTTAGATCTAAAAATCAACCTATTTTAGACGTCTATTTCTGGTTTAAAAATCAACCTATTTTAGATCTATTTTAAACGTCTACTTTAGGTCTATAAATCAACCTAAGGGTCTATAAATCAACCTAATTTAGGCGTCTATTTTAGGTCTATATATCAACCTATTTTAGATCTAAAAATCAACCTATTTTAGACATCTATTTCTGGTCTATTTTAGATCTATAAATAAACCTATTTTAAACGTCTAGTAAATTGAGCAGAGATCAAGATTTTGCAAATTAATAAGGGTTGGGAAACTTTGTTGAATGACCCTACCTCGACAGTTTAGTTTTGACTATTTTAGGTCTATAAATCAACTTATTTTAGGTCTATAAATCAACCTATTTTAGATCTATAAATAAACCTATTTTAAACGTCTACTTTAGGTCTATAAATCAACCTAAGGGTCTATAAATCAACCTAATTTAGGCGTCTATTTTAGGTCTATATATCAACCTATTTTAGATCTAAAAATCAACCTATTTTAAACGTCTACTTTAGGTCTATAAATCAACCTAAGGGTCTATAAATCAACCTAATTTAGGCGTCTATTTTAGGTCTATATATCAACCTATTTTAGATCTAAAAATCAACCTATTTTAGACGTCTATTTCTGGTCTATAAATCAACCTATTTTAGATCTATAAATAAACCTATTTTAAACGTCTACGTTAGGTCTATAAATCAACCTAAGGGTCTATAAATCAACCTAATCTAGGCGTCTATTTTAGGTCTATATATCAACCTATTTTAGATCTAACAATCAACCTATTTTAGACGTCTATTTCTGGTCTATTTTAGATCTATAAATAAACCTATTTTAAACGTCTAGTAAATTGAGCCAAGATCAAGATTTTGCAAATTAATAAGGGTTGGGAAACTTTGTTGAACGACCCTACCTCGACAGTTTAGTTTTGACTATTTTAGGTCTATAAATCAACTTATTTTAGGTCTATAAATCAACCTATTTTAGATCTATAAATGAACCTATTTTAAACGTCTACTTTAGGTCTATAAATCAACCTAAGGGTCTATAAATCAACCTAATTTAGGCGTCTATTTTAGGTCTATATATCAACCTATTTTAGATCTAAAAATCAACCTATTTTAAACGTCTACTTTAGGTCTATAAATCAACCTAAGGGTCTATAAATCAACCTAATTTAGGCGTCTATTTTAGGTCTATATATCAACCTATGTTAGATCTAAAAATCAACCTATTTTAGACGTCTATTTCTGGTCTATAAATCGACCTATTTTAGATCTATAAATAAACCTATTTTAAACGTCTACGTTAGGTCTATAAATCAACCTAAGGGTCTATAAATCAACCTAATCTAGGCGTCTATTTTAGGTCTATATATCAACCTATTTTAGATCTAAAAAATCAACCTATTTTAGACGTCTATTTCTGGTCTATAAATCAACCTATTTTAGATCTATTTTAAACGTCTACTTTAGGTCTATAAATCAACCTAAGGGTCTATAAATCAACCTAATTTAGGCGTCTATTTTAGGTCTATATATCAACCTATTTTAGATCTAAAAATCAACCTATTTTAGACGTCTATTTCTGGTCTATAAATCAACCTATTTTAGATCTATAAATAAACCTATTTTAAACGTCTACGTTAGGTCTATAAATCAACCTAAGGGTCTATAAATCAACCTAATCTAGGCGTCTATTTTAGGTCTATATATCAACCTATTTTAGATCTAAAAAATCAACCTATTTTAGACGTCTATTTCTGGTCTATAAATCAACCTATTTTAGATCTATAAATAAACCTATTTTAAACGTCTACTTTAGGTCTATAAATCAACCTAAGGGTCTATAAATCAACCTAATTTAGGTGTCTATTTTAGGTCTATATATCAACCTATTTTAGATCTAACAATCAACCTATTTTAGACGTCTATTTCTGGTCTATTTTAGATCTATAAATAAACCTATTTTAAACGTCTAGTAAATTGAGCCAAGATCAAGATTTTGCAAATTAATAAGGGTTGGGAAACTTTGTTGAATGACCCTACCTCGACAGTTTAGTTTTGACTATTTTAGGTCTATAAATCAACTTATTTTAGGTCTATAAATCAACCTATTTTAGATCTATAAATAAACCTATTTTAAACGTCTACTTTAGGTCTATAAATCAACCTAAGGGTCTATAAATCAACCTAATTTAGGCGTCTATTTTAGGTCTATATATCAACCTATTTTAGATCTAAAAATCAACCTATTTTAAACGTCTACTTTAGGTCTATAAATCAACCTAAGGGTCTATAAATCAACCTAATTTAGGCGTCTATTTTAGGTCTATATATCAACCTATTTTAGATCTAAAAATCAACCTATTTTAGACGTCTATTTCTGGTCTATAAATCAACTTATTTTAGATCTATAAATAAACCTATTTTAAACGTCTACGTTAGGTCTATAAATCAACCTAAGGGTCTATAAATCAACCTAATCTAGGCGTCTATTTTAGGTCTATATATCAACCTATTTTAGATCTAAAAAATCAACCTATTTTAGACGTCTATTTCTGGTCTATAAATCAACCTATTTTAGATCTATTTTAAACGTCTACTTTAGGTCTATAAATCAACCTAAGGGTCTATAAATCAACCTAATTTAGGCGTCTATTTTAGGTCTATATATCAACCTATTTTAGATCTAAAAATCAACCTATTTTAGACGTCTATTTCTGGTCTATAAATCAACCTATTTTAGATCTATAGATAAACCTATTTTAAACGTCTACGTTAGGTCTATAAATCAACCTAAGGGTTTATAAATCAACCTAATCTAGGCGTCTATTTTAGGTCTATATATCAACCTATTTTAGATCTAGAAAATCAACCTATTTTAGACGTCTATTTCTGGTCTATAAATCAACCTATTTTAGATCTATAAATAAACCTATTTTAAACGTCTACTTTAGGTCTATAAATCAACCTAAGGGTCTATAAATCAACCTAATTTAGGCGTCTATTTTAGGTCTATATATCAACCTATTTTAGATGTCTATTTCTGGTCTATAAATCAACCTATTTTAGATCTATTATAAACGTCTACTTTAGGTCTATAAATCAACCTAAGGGTCTATAAATCAACCTAATTTAGGCATCTATTTTAGGTCTATATATCAACCTATTTTAGATCTAAAAATCAACCTATTTTAGACGTCTATTTCTGGTCTATTTTAGATCTATAAATAAACCTATTTTAAACGTCTAGTAAATTGAGCCAAGATCAAGATTTTGCAAATTAATAAGGGTTGGGAAACTTTGTTGAATGACCCTACCTCGACAGTTTAGTTTTGACTATTTTAGGTCTATAAATCAACTTATTTTAGGTCTATAAATCAACCTATTTTAGATCTATAAATAAACCTATTTTAAACGTCTACTTTAGGTCTATAAATCAACCTAAGGGTCTATAAATCAACCTAATTTAGGCGTCTATTTTAGGTCTATATATCAACCTATTTTAGATCTAAAAATCAACCTATTTTAAACGTCTACTTTAGGTCTATAAATCAACCTAAGGGTCTATAAATAAACCTAATTTAGGCGTCTATTTTAGGTCTATATATCAACCTATTTTAGATCTAAAAATCAACCTATTTTAGACGTCTATTTCTGGTCTATAAATCAACCTATTTTAGATCTATAAATAAACCTATTTTAAACGTCTACGTTAGGTCTATAAATCAACCTAAGGGTCTATAAATCAACCTAATCTAGGCGTCTATTTTAGATCTAAAAAATCAACCTATTTTAGACGTCTATTTCTGGTCTATAAATCAACCTATTTTAGATCTATAAATAAACCTATTTTAAACGTCTACTTTAGGACTATAAATCAACCTAAGGGTCTATAAATCAACCTAATTTAGGTGTCTATTTTAGGTCTATATATCAACCTATTTTAGATCTAACAATCAACCTATTTTAGACGTCTATTTCTGGTCTATTTTAGATCTATAAATAAACCTATTTTAAACGTCTACTTTAGGTCTATAAATCAACCTAAGGGTCTATAAATCAACCTAATTTAGGCGTCTATTTTAGGTCTATATATCAACCTATTTTAGATGTCTATTTCTGGTCTATAAATCAACCTATTTTAGATCTATTATAAACGTCTACTTTAGGTCTATAAATCAACCTAAGGGTCTATGAATCAACCTAATTTAGGCGTCTATTTTAGGTCTATATATCAACCTATTTTAGATCTAAAAATCAACCTATTTTAGACGTCTATTTCTGGTCTATAAATCAACCTATTTTAGATCTATAAATAAACCTATTTTAAACGTCTACGTTAGGTCTATAAATCAACCTAAGGGTCTATAAATCAACCTAATCTAGGTGTCTATTTTAGGTCTATATATCAACCTATTTTAGATCTAAAAAATCAACCTATTTTAGACGTCTATTTCTGGTCTATAAATCAACCTATTTTAGATCTATTTTAAACGTCTACTTTAGGTCTATAAATCAACCTAAGGGTCTATAAATCAACCTAATTTAGGCGTCTATTTTAGGTCTATATATCAACCTATTTTAGATCTGAAAATAAACCTATTTTAGACGTCTATTTCTGGTCTATAAATCAACCTATTTTAGATCTATTTTAAACGTCTACTTTAAGTCTATAAATCAACCTAAGGGTCTATAAATCAACCTAATTTAGGCGTCTATTTTACGTCTATATATCAACCTATTTTAGATCTAAAAATAAACCTATTTTAAACGTCTACTTTAGGTCTATAAATCAACCTAAGGGTCTATAATTCAACCTAATTTAGGCGTCTATTTTAGGTCTATATATCAACCTATTTTAGATCTAAAAATCAACCTATTTTAGATGTCTATTTCTGGTCTATAAATCGTCTATTTTAGGTCTATATATCAACCTATTTTAGATCTAAAAATAAACCTATTTTAAACGTCTACTTTAGGTCTATAAATCAACCTAAGGGTCTATAAATCAACCTAATTTAGGCGTCTATTTTAGGTCTATATATCAACCTATTTTAGATCTAAAAATCAACCTATTTTAGACATCTATTTCTGGTCTATAAATCGTCTATTTTAGGTCTATATATCAACCTATTTTAGATCTAAAAATCAACCTATTTTAGACGTCTATTTCTGGTCTATTTGAGATCTATAATTAAACCTATTTTAAACGTCTACTTTAGGTCTATAAATCAACCTAAGGGTCTATAAATCAACCTAATTTAGGCGTCTATTTTAGGTCTATATATCAACCTATTTTAGATCTAAAAATCAACCTATTTTAGACGTCTATTTCTGGTCTATTTTAGATCTATAAATAAACCTATTTTAAACGTCTACTTTAGGTCTATAAATCAACCTAAGGGTCTATAAATCAACCTAATTTAGGCGTCTATTTTAGGTCTATATATCAACCTATTTTAGATCTAAAAATCAACCTATTTTAGACGTCTATTTCTGGTCTATAAATCGTCTATTTTAGGTCTATATATCAACCTATTTTAGATCTAAAAATAAACCTATTTTAAACGTCTACTTTAGGTCTATAAATCAACCTAATGGTCTATAAATCAACCTAATTTAGGCGTCTATTTCTGGTCTATAAATCAACCTATTTTAGATCTATAAATAAACCTATTTTAAACGTCTATTTCTGGTCTATAAATCAACCTATTTTAGATCTATAAATAAACCTATTTTAAACGTCTATGTTAGGTCTATAAATCAACCTAAGGGTCTATAAATCAACCTAATCTAGGGGTCTATTTTAGGTCTATATATCAACCTATTTTAGATCTAAAAAATCAACCTATTTTAGACGTCTATTTCTGGTCTATAAATCAACCTATTTTAGATCTATAAATAAACCTATTTTAAACGTCTACTTTAGGTCTATAAATCAACCTAAGGGTCTACAAATCAACCTAATTTAGGTGTCTATTTTAGGTCTATATATCAACCTATTTTAGATCTAAAAATCAACCTATTTTAGACGTCTATTTCTGGTTTAAAAATCAACCTATTTTAGATCTATTTTAAACGTCTACTTTAGGTCTATAAATCAACCTAAGGGTCTATAAATCAACCTAATTTAGGCGTCTATTTTAGGTCTATATATCAACCTATTTTAGATCTAAAAATCAACCTATTTTAGACGTCTATTTCTGGTCTATTTTAGATCTATAAATAAACCTATTTTAAACGTCTAGTAAATTGAGCCAAGATCAAGATTTTGCAAATTAATAAGGGTTGGGAAACTTTGTTGAATGACCCTACCTCGACAGTTTAGTTTTGACTATTTTAGGTCTATAAATCAACTTATTTTAGGTCTATAAATCAACCTATTTTAGATCTATAAATAAACCTATTTTAAACGTCTACTTTAGGTCTATAAATCAACCTAAGGGTCTATAAATCAACCTAATTTAGGCGTCTATTTTAGGTCTATATATCAACCTATTTTAGATCTAAAAATCAACCTATTTTAAACGTCTACTTTAGGTCTATAAATCAACCTAAGGGTCTATAAATCAACCTAATTTAGGCGTCTATTTTAGGTCTATATATCAACCTATTTTAGATCTATAAATCAACCTATTTTAGATCTATAAATAAACCTATTTTAAACGTCTACGTTAGGTCTATAAATCAACCTAAGGGTCTATAAATCAACCTAATCTAGGCGTCTATTTTAGGTCTATATATCAACCTATTTTAGATCTAACAATCAACCTATTTTAGACGTCTATTTCTGGTCTATTTTAGATCTACAAATGAACCTATTTTAAACGTCTAGTAAATTGAGCCAAGATCAAGATTTTGCAAATTAATAAGGGTTGGGAAACTTTGTTGAACGACCCTACCTCGACAGTTTAGTTTTGACTATTTTAGGTCTATAAATCAACTTATTTTAGGTCTATAAATCAACCTATTTTAGATCTATAAATGAACCTATTTTAAACGTCTACTCTAGGTCTATAAATCAACCTAAGGGTCTATAAATCAACCTAATTTAGGCGTCTATTTTAGGTCTATATATCAACCTATTTTAGATCTAAAAATCAACCTATTTTAAATGTCTACTTTAGGTCTATAAATCAACCTAAGGGTCTATAAATCAACCTAATTTAGGCGTCTATTTTAGGTCTATATATCAACCTATTTTAGATCTAAAAATCAACCTATTTTAGACGTCTATTTCTGGTCTATAAATCGACCTATTTTAGATCTATGAATAAACCTATTTTAAACGTCTACGTTAGGTCTATAAATCAACCTAAGGGTCTATAAATCAACCTAATCTAGGCGTCTATTTTAGGTCTATATATCAACCTATTTTAGATCTAAAAAATCAACCTATTTTAGACGTCTATTTCTGGTCTATAAATCAACCTATTTTAGATCTATTTTAAACGTCTACTTTAGGTCTATAAATCAACCTAAGGGTCTATAAATCAACCTAATTTAGGCGTCTATTTTAGGTCTATATATCAACCTATTTTAGATCTAAAAATCAACCTATTTTAGACGTCTATTTCTGGTCTATAAATCAACCTATTTTAGATCTATAAATAAACCTATTTTAAACGTCTACGTTAGGTCTATAAATCAACCTAAGGGTCTATAAATCAACCTAATCTAGGCGTCTATTTTAGGTCTATATATCAACCTATTTTAGATCTAAAAAATCAACCTATTTTAGACGTCTATTTCTGGTCTATAAATCAACCTATTTTAGATCTATAAATAAACCTATTTTAAACGTCTACGTTAGGTCTATAAATCAACCTAATCTAGGCGTCTATTTTAGATCTAAAAAAATCAACCTATTTTAGACGTCTATTTCTGGTCTATAAATCAACCTATTTTAGAGCTATAAATAAACCTATTTTAAACGTCTACTTTAGGTCTATAAATCAACCTAAGGTTCTATAAATCAACCTAATTCAGGTGTCCATTTTAGGTCTATATAGCAACCTATTTTAGATCTAAAAATCAACCTATTTTAGACGTCTATTTCTGGTTTAAAAATCAACCTATTTTAGACGTCTAGATTTGGTTTAAAAATCAACCTTTTTTAGACGTCTATTTTTGGTTTAAAAATCAACCTATTTTAGACGTCTATTTTTGGTTTAAAAATCAACCTATTTTAGACGTCTATTTTTGGTTTAAAAATCAACCTTTAGTCAATTTTTGGTTTAAAAATCAACCTTTTTTAAACGTCTATTATTGGTCTGAAAATCAACTTAATTTTATCTTTATCAGTGGTACAGGAATAACCAATTCACATGTACGGATCAATATGCTTGTTAAACCCAAACAACTTCTGTGCATTATTTATACAACTTACGGCTTGTTCAGACTTCAAAATTCCAAAATATGATCATATTTAATGTTTAACTATTTTAAACCTATTTTAAACGTCTACTTTAGGTCTATAAATCAACCTAAGGGGCTATAAATCAACCTAATTTAGGTGTCTATTTTAGGTCTATATATCAACCTATTTTAGATCTAACAATCAACCTATTTTAGACGTCTATTTCTGGTCTATTTTAGATCTATAAATAAACCTATTTTAAACGTCTAGTAAATTGAGCCAAGATCAAGGTTTTGCAAATTAATAAGGGTTGGGAAACTTTGTTGAATGACCCTACCTCGACAGTTTAGTTTTGACTATTTTAGGTCTATAAATCAACTTATTTTAGGTCTATAAATCAACCTATTTTAGATCTATAAATAAACCTATTTTAAACGTCTACTTTAGGTCTATAAATCAACCTAAGGGTCTATAAATCAACCTAATTTAGGCGTCTATTTTAGGTCTATATATCAACCTATTTTAGATCTAAAAATCAACCTATTTTAAACGTCTACTTTAGGTCTATAAATCAACCTAAGGGTCTATAAATCAACCTAATTTAGGCGTCTATTTTAGGTCTATATATCAACCTATTTTAGATCTAAAAATCAACCTATTTTAGACGTCTATTTCTGGTCTATAAATCGACCTATTTTAGATCTATAAATAAACCTATTTTAAACGTCTACGTTAGGTCTATAAATCAACCTAAGGGTCTATAAATCAACCTAATCTAGGCGTCTATTTTAGGTCTATATATCAACCTATTTTAGATCTAAAAAATCAACCTATTTTAGACGTCTATTTCTGGTCTATAAATCAACCTATTTTAGATCTATTTTAAACGTCTACTTTAGGTCTATAAATCAACCTAAGGGTCTATAAATCAACCTAATTTAGGCGTCTATTTTAGGTCTATATATCAACCTATTTTAGATCTAAAAATCAACCTATTTTAGACGTCTATTTCTGGTCTATAAATCAACCTATTTTAGATCTATAAATAAACCTATTTTAAACGTCTACGTTAGGTCTATAAATCAACCTAAGGGTCTATAAATCAACCTAATCTAGGCGTCTATTTTAGGTCTATATATCAACCTGTTTTAGATCTAAAAAATCAACCTATTTTAGACGTCTATTTCTGGTCTATAAATCAACCTATTTTAGATCTATAAATAAACCTATTTTAAACGTCTACTTTAGGTCTATAAATCAACCTAAGGGTCTATAAATCAACCTAATTTAGGTGTCTATTTTAGGTCTATATATCAACCTATTTTAGATCTAACAATCAACCTATTTTAGACGTCTATTTCTGGTCTATTTTAGATCTATAAATAAACCTATTTTAAACGTCTAGTAAATTGAGCCAAGATCAAGATTTTGCAAATTAATAAGGGTTGGGAAACTTTGTTGAATGACCCTACCTCGACAGTTTAGTTTTGACTATTTTAGGTCTATAAATCAACTTATTTTAGGTCTATAAATCAACCTATTTTAGATCTATAAATAAACCTATTTTAAACGTCTACTTTAGGTCTATAAATCAACCTAAGGGTCTATAAATCAACCTAATTTAGGCGTCTATTTTAGGTCTATATATCAACCTATTTTAGATCTAAAAATCAACCTATTTTAAACGTCTACTTTAGGTCTATAAATCAACCTAAGGGTCTATAAATCAACCTAATTTAGGCGTCTATTTTAGGTCTATATATCAACCTATTTTAGACGTCTATTTCTGGTCTATAAATCGACTTATTTTAGATCTATAAATAAATCTATTTTAAACGTCTACGTTAGGTCTATCAATCAACCTAAGGGTCTATAAATCAACCTAATCTAGGCATCTATTTTAGGTCTATATATCAACCTATTTTAGATCTAAAAAATCAACCTATTTTAGACGTCTATTTCTGGTCTATAAATCAACCTAGTTTAGATCTATTTTAAACGTCTACTTTAGGTCTATAAATCAACCTAAGGGTCTATAAATCAACCTAATTTAGGCGTCTATTTTAGGTCTATATATCAACCTATTTTAGATCTAAAAATCATCCTATTTTAGACGTCTATTTCTGGTCTATAAATCAACCTATTTTAGATCTATAAATAAACCTATTTTAAACGTCTACGTTAGGTCTATAAATCAACCTAATCTAGGCGTCTATTTTAGGTCTATATATCAACCTATTTTAGATCTAAAAAAATCAACCTATTTTAGACGTCTATTTCTGGTCTATAAATCAACCTATTTTAGATCTATAAATAAACCTATTTTAAACGTCTACTTTAGGTCTATAAATCAACCTAAGGTTCTATAAATCAACCTAATTCAGGTGTCCATTTTAGGTCTATATAGCAACCTATTTTAGATCTAAAAATCAACCTATTTTAGACGTCTATTTCTGGTTTAAAAATCAACCTATTTTAGACGTCTAGATTTGGTTTAAAAATCAACCTATTTTAGACGTCTAGATTTGGTTTAAAAATCAACCTATTTTAGACGTCTATTTTTGGTTTAAAAATCAACCTATTTTAGACGTCTATTTTTGGTTTAAAAATCAACCTTTAGTCAATTTTTGGTTTAAAAATCAACCTTTTTTAAACGTCTATTATTGGTCTGAAAATCAACTTAATTTTATCTTTATCAGTGGTACAGGAATAACCAATTCACATGTACGGATCAATATGCTTGTTAAACCCAAACAACTTCTGTGCATTATTTATACAACTTACGGCTTGTTCAGACTTCAAAATTCCAAAATATGATCATATTTAATGTTTAACTATTTTAAACCTATTTTAAACGTCTACTTTAGGTCTATAAATCAACCTAAGGGGCTATAAATCAACCTAATTTAGGTGTCTATTTTAGGTCTATATATCAACCTATTTTAGATCTAACAATCAACCTATTTTAGATCTATAAATAAACCTATTTTAAACGTCTACTTTAGGTCTATAAATCAACCTAAGGGTCTATAAATCAACCTAATTTAGGCGTCTATTTTAGGTCTATATATCAACCTATTTTAGATCTAAAAATCAACCTATTTTAAACGTCTACTTTAGGTCTATAAATCAACCTAAGGGTCTATAAATCAACCTAATTTAGGCGTCTATTTTAGGTCTATATATCAACCTATTTTAGATCTAAAAATCAACCTATTTTAGACGTCTATTTCTGGTCTATAAATCAACCTATTTTAGATCTATTTTAAACGTCTACTTTAGGTCTAGAAATCAACCTAATTTAGGCGTCTATTTTAGGTCTATATATCAACTTATTTTAGATCTAAAAATCAACCTATTTTAGACGTCTATTTCTGGTTTATAAATCGTCTATTTTAGGTCTATATATCAACCTATTTTAGATCTAAAAATAAACCTATTTTAAACGTCTACTTTAGGTCTATAAATCAACCTAAGGGTCTATAATTCAACCTAATTTAGGCGTCTATTTTAGGTCTATATATCAACATATTTTAGATCTAAAAATCAACCTATTTTAGATGTCTATTTCTGGTCTATAAATCGTCTATTTTAGGTCTATATATCAACCTATTTTAGATCTAAAAATAAACCTATTTTAAACGTCTACTTTAGGTCTATAAATCAACCTAAGGGTCTATAAATCAACCTAATTTAGGCGTCTATTTTAGGTCTATATATCAACCTATTTTAGATCTAAAAATCAACCTATTTTAGATGTCTATTTCTGGTCTATAAATCGTCTATTTTAGGTCTATATATCAACCTATTTTAGATCTAAAAATAAACCTATTTTAAACGTCTACTTTAGGTCTATAAATCAACCTAAGGGTCTATAAATCAACCTAATTTAGGCGTCTATTTTAGGTCTATATATCAACCTATTTTAGATCTAAAAATCAACCTATTTTAGACGTCTATTTCTGGTCTATAAATCGTCTATTTTAGGTCTATATATCAACCTATTTTAGATCTAAAAATCAACCTATTTTAGACGTCTATTTCTGGTCTATTTGAGATCTATAATTAAACCTATTTTAAACGTCTACTTTAGGTCTATAAATCAACCTAAGGGTCTATTAATCAACCTAATTTAGGCGTCTATTTTAGGTCTATATATCAACCTATTTTAGATCTAAAAATCAACCTATTTTAGACGTCTATTTCTGGTCTATTTTAGATCTATAAATAAACCTATTTTAAACGTCTACTTTAGGTCTATAAATCAACCTAAGGGTCTATAAATCAACCTAATTTAGGCGTCTATTTTAGGTCTATATATCAACCTATTTTAGATCTAAAAATCAACCAATTTTAGACGTCTATTTCTGGTCTATAAATCGTCTATTTTAGGTCTATATATCAACCTATTTTAGATCTAAAAATAAACCTATTTTAAACGTCTACTTTAGGTCTATAAATCAACCTAATGGTCTATAAATCAACCTAATTTAGGCGTCTATTTTAGGTCTATATATCAACCTATTTTAGATCTAAAAATCAACCTATTTTAGACGTCTATTTCTGGTCTATAAATCAACCTATTTTAGATCTATAAATAAACCTATTTTAAACGTCTACGTTAGGTCTATAAATCAACCTAAGGGTCTATAAATCAACCTAATCTAGGGGTCTATTTTAGGTCTATATATCAACCTATTTTAGATCTAAAGAATCAACCTATTTTAGACGTCTATTTCTGGTCTATAAATCAACCTATTTTAGATCTATAAATACACCTATTTTAAACGTCTACTTTAGGTCTATAAATCAACCTAAGGGTCTATAAATCAACCTAATTTAGGTGTCTATTTTAGGTCTATATATCAACCTATTTTAGATCTAAAAATCAACCTATTTTAGACGTCTATTTCTGGTCTATTTTAGATCTATAAATAAACCTATTTTAAACGTCTAGTAAATTGAGCCAAGATCAAGATTTTGCAAATTAATAAGGGTTGGGAAACTTTGTTGAATGACCCTACCTCGACAGTTTAGTTTTGACTATTTTAGGTCTATAAATCAACTTATTTTAGGTCTATAAATCAACCTATTTTAGATCTATAAATAAACCTATTTTAAACGTCTACTTTAGGTTTATAAATCAACCTAAGGGTCTATAAATCAACCTAATTTAGGCGTCTATTTTAGGTCTATATATCAACCTATTTTAGATCTAAAAATCAACCTATTTTAAACGTCTACTTTAGGTCTATAAATCAACCTAAGGGTCTATAAATCAACCTAATTTAGGCGTCTATTTTAGGTCTATATATCAACCTATTTTAGATCTAAAAATCAACCTATTTTAGACGTCTATTTCTGGTCTATAAATCAACCTATTTTAGATCTATAAATAAACCTATTTTAAACGTCTACGTTAGGTCTATAAATCAACCTAAGGGTCTATAAATCAACCTAATCTAGGCGTCTATTTTAGGTCTATATATCAACCTATTTTAGATCTAAAAAATCAACCTATTTTAGACGTCTATTTCTGGTCTATAAATCAACCTATTTTAGATCTATTTTAAACGTCTACTTTAGGTCTATAAATCAACCTAAGGGTCTATAAATCAACCTAATTTAGGCGTCTATTTTAGGTCTATATATCAACCTATTTTAGATCTAAAAATCAACCTATTTTAGACGTCTATTTCTGGTCTATAAATCAACCTATTTTAGATCTATAGATAAACCTATTTTAAACGTCTACGTTAGGTCTATAAATCAACCTAAGGGTTTATAAATCAACCTAATCTAGGCGTCTATTTTAGGTCTATATATCAACCTATTTTAGATCTAGAAAATCAACCTATTTTAGACGTCTATTTCTGGTCTATAAATCAACCTATTTTAGATCTATAAATAAACCTATTTTAAACGTCTACTTTAGGTCTATAAATCAACCTAAGGGTCTATAAATCAACCTAATTTAGGCGTCTATTTTAGGTCTATATATCAACCTATTTTAGATGTCTATTTCTGGTCTATAAATCAACCTATTTTAGATCTATTATAAACGTCTACTTTAGGTCTATAAATCAACCTAAGGGTCTATAAATCAACCTAATTTAGGCGTCTATTTTAGGTCTATATATCAACCTATTTTAGATCTAAAAATCAACCTATTTTAGACGTCTATTTCTGGTCTATAAATCAACCTATTTTAGATCTATAAATAAACCTATTTTAAACGTCTACGTTAGGTCTATAAATCAACCTAAGGGTCTATAAATCAACCTAATCTAGGTGTCTATTTTAGGTCTATATATCAACCTATTTTAGATCTAAAAAATCAACCTATTTTAGACGTCTATTTCTGGTCTATAAATCAACCTATTTTAGATCTATTTTAAACGTCTACTTTAGGTCTATAAATCAACCTAAGGGTCTATAAATCAACCTAATTTAGGCGTCTATTTTAGGTCTATATATCAACCTATTTTAGATCTGAAAATAAACCTATTTTAGACGTCTATTTCTGGTCTATAAATCAACCTATTTTAGATCTATTTTAAACGTCTACTTTAGGTCTATAAATCAACCTAAGGGTCTATAAATCAACCTAATTTAGGCGTCTATTTTACGTCTATATATCAACCTATTTTAGATCTAAAAATAAACCTATTTTAAACGTCTACTTTAGGTCTATAAATCAACCTAAGGGTCTATAATTCAACCTAATTTAGGCGTCTATTTTAGGTCTATATATCAACCTATTTTAGATCTAAAAATCAACCTATTTTAGATGTCTATTTCTGGTCTATAAATCGTCTATTTTAGGTCTATATATCAACCTATTTTAGATCTAAAAATAAACCTATTTTAAACGTCTACTTTAGGTCTATAAATCAACCTAAGGGTCTATAAATCAACCTAATTTAGGCGTCTATTTTAGGTCTATATATCAACCTATTTTAGATCTAAAAATCAACCTATTTTAGACGTCTATTTCTGGTCTATAAATCGTCTATTTTAGGTCTATATATCAACCTATTTTAGATCTAAAAATCAACCTATTTTAGACGTCTATTTCTGGTCTATTTGAGATCTATAATTAAACCTATTTTAAACGTCTACTTTAGGTCTATAAATCAACCTAAGGGTCTATAAATCAACCTAATTTAGGCGTCTATTTTAGGTCTATATATCAACCTATTTTAGATCTAAAAATCAACCTATTTTAGACGTCTATTTCTGGTCTATTTTAGATCTATAAATAAACCTATTTTAAACGTCTACTTTAGGTCTATAAATCAACCTAAGGGTCTATAAATCAACCTAATTTAGGCGTCTATTTTAGGTCTATATATCAACCTATTTTAGATCTAAAAATCAACCTATTTTAGACGTCTATTTCTGGTCTATAAATCGTCTATTTTAGGTCTATATATCAACCTATTTTAGATCTAAAAATAAACCTATTTTAAACGTCTACTTTAGGTCTATAAATCAACCTAATGGTCTATAAATCAACCTAATTTAGGCGTCTATTTTAGGTCTATATATCAACCTATTTTAGATCTAAAAATCAACCTATTTTAGACGTCTATTTCTGGTCTATAAATCAACCTATTTTAGATCTATAAAAAAACCTATTTTAAACGTCTACGTTAGGTCTATAAATCAACCTAAGGGTCTATAAATCAACCTAATCTAGGGGTCTATTGTAGGTCTATATATCAACCTATTTTAGATCTAAAAAATCAACCTATTTTAGACGTCTATTTCTGGTCTATAAATCAACCTATTTTAGATCTATAAATAAACCTATTTTAAACGTCTACTTTAGGTCTATAAATCAACCTAAGGGTCTATAAATCAACCTAATTTAGGTGTCTATTTTAGGTCTATATATCAACCTATTTTAGATCTAAAAATCAACCTATTTTAGACGTCTATTTCTGGTCTATTTTAGATCTATAAATAAACCTATTTTAAACGTCTAGTAAATTGAGCCAAGATCAAGATTTTGCAAATTAATAAGGGTTGGGAAACTTTGTTGAAAGACCCTACCTCGACAGTTTAGTTTTGACTATTTTAGGTCTATAAATCAACTTATTTTAGGTCTATAAATCAACCTATTTTAGATCTATAAATAAACCTATTTTAAACGTCTACTTTAGGTCTATAAATCAACCTAAGGGTCTATAAATCAACCTAATTTAGGCGTCTATTTTAGGTCTATATATCAACCTATTTTAGATCTAAAAATCAACCTATTTTAAACGTCTACTTTAGGTCTATAAATCAACCTAAGGGTCTATAAATCAACCTAATTTAGGCGTCTATTTTAGGTCTATATATCAACCTATTTTAGATCTAAAAATCAACCTATTTTAGACGTCTATTTCTGGTCTATAAATCAACCTATTTTAGATCTATAAATAAACCTATTTTAAACGTCTACGTTAGGTCTATAAATCAACCTAAGGGTCTATAAATCAACCTAATCTAGGCGTCTATTTTAGGTCTATATATCAACCTATTTTAGATCTAAAAAATCAACCTATTTTAGACGTCTATTTCTGGTCTATAAATCAACCTATTTTAGATCTATTTTAAACGTCTACTTTAGGTCTATAAATCAACCTAAGGGTCTATAAATCAACCTAATTTAGGCGTCTATTTTAGGTCTATATATCAACCTATTTTAGATCTAAAAATCAACCTATTTTAGACGTCTATTTCTGGTCTATAAATCAACCTATTTTAGATCTATAGATAAACCTATTTTAAACGTCTACGTTAGGTCTATAAATCAACCTAAGGGTTTATAAATCAACCTAATCTAGGCGTCTATTTTAGGTCTATATATCAACCTATTTTAGATCTAGAAAATCAACCTATTTTAGACGTCTATTTCTGGTCTATAAATCAACCTATTTTAGATCTATAAATAAACCTAGTTGTACTAGGTTCATCTTGTTTTTTCTTTTTCAATTACTTCTCTGGTTCTTCTATATCAAACAAATTTGTTTTAGGATCAGCTGATAAAGACGCGTCACAAACACATCAGTGACACTCTGATGAAGGCGGAAGATTCCGCCGAAACATGTCAGGTAAATGAACCTAAAACAAATTTGTTTGATATAGAAGAACCAGAGAAGTAATTATAAATAAACCTATTTTAAACGTCTACTTTAGGTCTATAAATCAACCTAAGGGTCTATAAATCAACCTAATTTAGGCGTCTATTTTAGGTCTATATATCAACCTATTTTAGATGTCTATTTCTGGTCTATAAATCAACCTATTTTAGATCTATTATAAACGTCTACTTTAGGTCTATAAATCAACCTAAGGGTCTATAAATCAACCTAAATTAGGCGTCTATTTTAGGTCTATATATCAACCTATTTTAGATCTAAAAATCAACCTATTTTAGACGTCTATTTCTGGTCTATAAATCAACCTATTTTAGATCTATAAATAAACCTATTTTAAACGTCTACGTTAGGTCTATAAATCAACCTAAGGGTCTATAAATCAACCTAATCTAGGTGTCTATTTTAGGTCTATATATCAACCTATTTTAGATCTAAAAAATCAACCTATTTTAGACGTCTATTTCTGGTCTATAAATCAACCTATTTTAGATCTATTTTAAACGTCTACTTTAGGTCTATAAATCAACCTAAGGGTCTATAAATCAACCTAATTTAGGCGTCTATTTTAGGTCTATATATCAACCTATTTTAGATCTGAAAATAAACCTATTTTAGACGTCTATTTCTGGTCTATAAATCAACCTATTTTAGATCTATTTTAAACGTCTACTTTAGGTCTATAAATCAACCTAAGGGTCTATAAATCAACCTAATTTAGGCGTCTATTTTACATCTATATATCAACCTATTTTAGATCTAAAAATGAACCTATTTTAAACGTCTACTTTAGGTCTATAAATCAACCTAAGGGTCTATAATTCAACCTAATTTAGGCGTCTATTTTAGGTCTATATATCAACCTATTTTAGATCTAAAAATCAACCTATTTTAGATGTCTATTTCTGGTCTATAAATCGTCTATTTTAGGTCTATATATCAACCTATTTTAGATCTAAAAAGAAACCTATTTTAAACGTCTACTTTAGGTCTATAAATCAACCTAAGGGTCTATAAATCAACCTAATTTAGGCGTCTATTTTAGGTCTATATATCAACCTATTTTAGATCTAAAAATCAACCTATTTTAGACGTCTATTTCTGGTCTATAAATCGTCTATTTTAGGTCTATATATCAACCTATTTTAGATCTAAAAATCAACCTATTTTAGACGTCTATTTCTGGTCTATTTGAGATCTATAATTAAACCTATTTTAAACGTCTACTTTAGGTCTATAAATCAACCTAAGGGTCTATAAATCAACCTAATTTAGGCGTCTATTTTAGGTCTATATATCAACCTATTTTAGATCTAAAAATCAACCTATTTTAGACGTCTATTTCTGGTCTATTTTAGATCTATAAATAAACCTATTTTAAACGTCTACTTTAGGTCTTTAAATCAACCTAAGGGTCTATAAATCAACCTAATTTAGGCGTCTACTTTAGGTCTATATATCAACCTATTTTAGATCTAAAAATCAACCTATTTTAGACGTCTATTTCTGGTCTATAAATCGTCTATTTTAGGTCTATTTTAAACGTCTACTTTAGGTCTATAAATCAACCTAAGGGTCTATAAATCAACCTAATTTAGGCGTCTATTTTAGGTCTATATATCAACCTATTTTAGATCTAAAAATCAACCTATTTTAGACGTCTATTTCTGGTCTATTTTAGATCTATAAATAAACCTATTTTAAACGTCTAGTAAATTGAGCCAAGATCAAGATTTTGCAAATTAATAAGGGTTGGGAAACTTTGTTGAATGACCCTACCTCGACAGTTTAGTTTTGACTATTTTAGGTCTATAAATCAACTTATTTTAGGTCTATAAATCAACCTATTTTAGATCTATAAATAAACCTATTTTAAACGTCTACTTTAGGTCTATAAATCAACCTAAGGGTCTATAAATCAACCTAATTTAGGCGTCTATTTTAGGTCTATATATCAACCTATTTTAGACGTCTATTTCTGGTCTATAAATCAACCTATTTTAGATCTATAAATAAACCTATTTTAAATTCTACGTTAGGTCTATAAATCAACCTAATCTAGGCGTCTATTTTAGGTCTATATATCAACCTATTTTAGATCTAAAAAATCAACCTATTTTAGACGTCTATTTCTGGTCTATAAATCAACCTGTTTTAGATCTATAAATAAACCTATTTTAAACGTCTACTATAGGTCTATAAATCATCCTAAGGGTCTATAAATCAACCTAATTTTGGTGTCTATTTTAGGTCTATATATCAACCTATTTTAGATCTAAAAATCAACCTATTTTAGACGTCTATTTCTGGTTAAAAAAATTAACCTATTTTAGACGTCTAGTTTTGGTTTAAAAATACACCTTTTTTACACGTCTATTTTTGGTTTAAAAATCAACCTATTTAAGACGTCTATTTTTGGTTTAAAAATCAACCTTTTTTAGACGTCTATTTTTGGTTTAAAAATCAACCTTTTTTAGACGTCTATTTTTGGTTTAAAAATCAACCTATTTTAGACGTCTATTTTTGGTTTAAAAATCAACCTTTTTCAGACGTCTATTTTTGGTTTAAAAATCAACCTTGTTTAGTCAATTTTTGGTTTAACAATCAACCTTTTTTAAACGTCTATTTTTGGTCTGAAAATCAACTTAATTTTATCTTTATCAGTGGTACAGGAATAACCAATACACATGTACGGATCAATATGCTTGTTAAACCCAAACAACTTCTGTGCATTATTTATACAACTTACGGCTTGTTCAGACTTCAAAATTCCAAAATATGATCATATTTAATGTTTAACTATTTTAAACCTATTTTAAACGTCTACTTTAGGTCTATAAATCAACCTAAGGGTCTATAAATCAACCTAATTTAGGCGTCTATTTTAGGTCTATATATCAACCTATTTTAGATCTAAAAATCAACCTATTTTAGACGTCTATTTCTGGTCTATAAATAAACCTATTTTAGATCTATAAATAAACCTATTTTAAACGTCTACGTTAGGTCTATAAATCAACCTAAGGGTCTATAAATCAACCTAATTTAGGCGTCTATTTTAGGTCTATATATCAACCTATTTTAGATCTAAAAATCAACCTATTTTAAACGTCTACTTTAGGTCTATAAATCAACCTAAGGGTCTATAAATCAACCTAATTTAGGCGTCTATTTTAGGTCTATATATCAACCTATTTTAGATCTAAAAATCAACTTATTTTAGACGTCTATTTCTGGTCTATAAATCAACCTATTTTAGATCTATAAATCAACCTATTTTAAACGTCTACGTTAGGTCTATAAATCAACCTAAGGGTCTATAAATCAACCTAATCTAGGCGTCTATTTTAGGTCTATATATCAACCTATTTTAGATCTAAAAAATCAACCTGTTTTAGACGTCTATTTCTGGTCTATAAATCAACCTATTTTAGATCTATTTTAAACGTCTACTTTAGGTCTATAAATCAACCTAAGGGTCTATAAATCAACCTAATTTAGGCGTCTATTTTAGGTCTATATATCAACCTATTTTAGATCTAAAAATCAACCTATTTTAGACGTCTATTTCTGGTCTATAAATCAACCTATTTTAGATCTATAGATAAACCTATTTTAAACGTCTACGTTAGGTCTATAAATCAACCTAAGGGTTTATAAATCAACCTAATCTAGGCGTCTATTTTAGGTCTATATATCAACCTATTTTAGATCTAGAAAATCAACCTATTTTAGACGTCTATTTCTGGTCTATAAATCAACCTATTTTAGATCTATAAATAAACCTATTTTAAACGTCTACTTTAGGTCTATAAATCAACCTAAGGGTCTATAAATCAACCTAATTTAGGCGTCTATTTTAGGTCTATATATCAACCTATTTTAGATGTCTATTTCTGGTCTATAAATCAACCTATTTTAGATCTATTATAAACGTCTACTTTAGGTCTATAAATCAACCTAAGGGTCTATGAATCAACCTAATTTAGGCGTCTATTTTAGGTCTATATATCAACCTATTTTAGATCTAAAAATCAACCTATTTTAGACGTCTATTTCTGGTCTATAAATCAACCTATTTTAGATCTATAAATAAACCTATTTTAAACGTCTACGTTAGGTCTATAAATCAACCTAAGGGTCTATAAATCAACCTAATCTAGGTGTCTATTTTAGGTCTATATATCAACCTATTTTAGATCTAAAAAATCAACCTATTTTAGACGTCTATTTCTGGTCTATAAATCAACCTATTTTAGATCTATTTTAAACGTCTACTTTAGGTCTATAAATCAACCTAAGGGTCTATAAATCAACCTAATTTAGGCGTCTATTTTAGGTCTATATATCAACCTATTTTAGATCTGAAAATAAACCTATTTTAGACGTCTATTTCTGGTCTATAAATCAACCTATTTTAGATCTATTTTAAACGTCTACTTTAAGTCTATAAATCAACCTAAGGGTCTATAAATCAACCTAATTTAGGCGTCTATTTTACGTCTATATATCAACCTATTTTAGATCTAAAAATAAACCTATTTTAAACGTCTACTTTAGGTCTATAAATCAACCTAAGGGTCTATAATTCAACCTAATTTAGGCGTCTATTTTAGGTCTATATATCAACCTATTTTAGATCTAAAAATCAACCTATTTTAGATGTCTATTTCTGGTCTATAAATCGTCTATTTTAGGTCTATATATCAACCTATTTTAGATCTAAAAATAAACCTATTTTAAACGTCTACTTTAGGTCTATAAATCAACCTAAGGGTCTATAAATCAACCTAATTTAGGCGTCTATTTTAGGTCTATATATCAACCTATTTTAGATCTAAAAATCAACCTATTTTAGACGTCTATTTCTGGTCTATAAATCGTCTATTTTAGGTCTATATATCAACCTATTTTAGATCTAAAAATCAACCTATTTTAGACGTCTATTTCTGGTCTATTTGAGATCTATAATTAAACCTATTTTAAACGTCTACTTTAGGTCTATAAATCAACCTAAGGGTCTATAAATCAACCTAATTTAGGCGTCTATTTTAGGTCTATATATCAACCTATTTTAGATCTAAAAATCAACCTATTTTAGACGTCTATTTCTGGTCTATTTTAGATCTATAAATAAACCTATTTTAAACGTCTACTTTAGGTCTATAAATCAACCTAAGGGTCTATAAATCAACCTAATTTAGGCGTCTATTTTAGGTCTATATATCAACCTATTTTAGATCTAAAAATCAACCTATTTTAGACGTCTATTTCTGGTCTATAAATCGTCTATTTTAGGTCTATATATCAACCTATTTTAGATCTAAAAATAAACCTATTTTAAACGTCTACTTTAGGTCTATAAATCAACCTAATGGTCTATAAATCAACCTAATTTAGGCGTCTATTTTAGGTCTATATATCAACCTATTTTAGATCTAAAAATCAACCTATTTTAGACGTCTATTTCTGGTCTATAAATCAACCTATTTTAGATCTATAAATAAACCTATTTTAAACGTCTATGTTAGGTCTATAAATCAACCTAAGGGTCTATAAATCAACCTAATCTAGGGGTCTATTTTAGGTCTATATATCAACCTATTTTAGATCTAAAAAATCAACCTATTTTAGACGTCTATTTCTGGTCTATAAATCAACCTATTTTAGATCTATAAATAAACCTATTTTAAACGTCTACTTTAGGTCTATAAATCAACCTAAGGGTCTATAAATCAACCTAATTTAGGTGTCTATTTTAGGTCTATATATCAACCTATTTTAGATCTAAAAATCAACCTATTTTAGACGTCTATTTCTGGTTTAAAAATCAACCTATTTTAGATCTATTTTAAACGTCTACTTTAGGTCTATAAATCAACCTAAGGGTCTATAAATCAACCTAATTTAGGCGTCTATTTTAGGTCTATATATCAACCTATTTTAGATCTAAAAATCAACCTATTTTAGACGTCTATTTCTGGTCTATTTTAGATCTATAAATAAACCTATTTTAAACGTCTAGTAAATTGAGCCAAGATCAAGATTTTGCAAATTAATAAGGGTTGGGAAACTTTGTTGAATGACCCTACCTCGACAGTTTAGTTTTGACTATTTTAGGTCTATAAATCAACTTATTTTAGGTCTATAAATCAACCTATTTTAGATCTATAAATAAACCTATTTTAAACGTCTACTTTAGGTCTATAAATCAACCTAAGGGTCTATAAATCAACCTAATTTAGGCGTCTATTTTAGGTCTATATATCAACCTATTTTAGATCTAAAAATCAACCTATTTTAAACGTCTACTTTAGGTCTATAAATCAACCTAAGGGTCTATAAATCAACCTAATTTAGGCGTCTATTTTAGGTCTATATATCAACCTATTTTAGATCTATAAATCAACCTATTTTAGATCTATAAATAAACCTATTTTAAACGTCTACGTTAGGTCTATAAATCAACCTAAGGGTCTATAAATCAACCTAATCTAGGCGTCTATTTTAGGTCTATATATCAACCTATTTTAGATCTAACAATCAACCTATTTTAGACGTCTATTTCTGGTCTATTTTAGATCTATAAATGAACCTATTTTAAACGTCTAGTAAATTGAGCCAAGATCAAGATTTTGCAAATTAATAAGGGTTGGGAAACTTTGTTGAACGACCCTACCTCGACAGTTTAGTTTTGACTATTTTAGGTCTATAAATCAACTTATTTTAGGTCTATAAATCAACCTATTTTAGATCTATAAATGAACCTATTTTAAACGTCTACTCTAGGTCTATAAATCAACCTAAGGGTCTATAAATCAACCTAATTTAGGCGTCTATTTTAGGTCTATATATCAACCTATTTTAGATCTAAAAATCAACCTATTTTAAATGTCTACTTTAGGTCTATAAATCAACCTAAGGGTCTATAAATCAACCTAATTTAGGCGTCTATTTTAGGTCTATATATCAACCTATTTTAGATCTAAAAATCAACCTATTTTAGACGTCTATTTCTGGTCTATAAATCGACCTATTTTAGATCTATGAATAAACCTATTTTAAACGTCTACGTTAGGTCTATAAATCAACCTAAGGGTCTATAAATCAACCTAATCTAGGCGTCTATTTTAGGTCTATATATCAACCTATTTTAGATCTAAAAAATCAACCTATTTTAGACGTCTATTTCTGGTCTATAAATCAACCTATTTTAGATCTATTTTAAACGTCTACTTTAGGTCTATAAATCAACCTAAGGGTCTATAAATCAACCTAATTTAGGCGTCTATTTTAGGTCTATATATCAACCTATTTTAGATCTAAAAATCAACCTATTTTAGACGTCTATTTCTGGTCTATAAATCAACCTATTTTAGATCTATAAATAAACCTATTTTAAACGTCTACGTTAGGTCTATAAATCAACCTAAGGGTCTATAAATCAACCTAATCTAGGCGTCTATTTTAGGTCTATATATCAACCTATTTTAGATCTAAAAAATCAACCTATTTTAGACGTCTATTTCTGGTCTATAAATCAACCTATTTTAGATCTATAAATAAACCTATTTTAAACGTCTACGTTAGGTCTATAAATCAACCTAATCTAGGCGTCTATTTTAGGTCTATATATCAACCTATTTTAGATCTAAAAAAATCAACCTATTTTAGACGTCTATTTCTGGTCTATAAATCAACCTATTTTAGAGCTATAAATAAACCTATTTTAAACGTCTACTTTAGGTCTATAAATCAACCTAAGGTTCTATAAATCAACCTAATTCAGGTGTCCATTTTAGGTCTATATAGCAACCTATTTTAGATCTAAAAATCAACCTATTTTAGACGTCTATTTCTGGTTTAAAAATCAACCTATTTTAGACGTCTAGATTTGGTTTAAAAATCAACCTTTTTTAGACGTCTATTTTTGGTTTAAAAATCAACCTATTTTAGACGTCTATTTTTGGTTTAAAAATCAACCTATTTTAGACGTCTATTTTTGGTTTAAAAATCAACCTTTAGTCAATTTTTGGTTTAAAAATCAACCTTTTTTAAACGTCTATTATTGGTCTGAAAATCAACTTAATTTTATCTTTATCAGTGGTACAGGAATAACCAATTCACATGTACGGATCAATATGCTTGTTAAACCCAAACAACTTCTGTGCATTATTTATACAACTTACGGCTTGTTCAGACTTCAAAATTCCAAAATATGATCATATTTAATGTTTAACTATTTTAAACCTATTTTAAACGTCTACTTTAGGTCTATAAATCAACCTAAGGGGCTATAAATCAACCTAATTTAGGTGTCTATTTTAGGTCTATATATCAACCTATTTTAGATCTAACAATCAACCTATTTTAGACGTCTATTTCTGGTCTATTTTAGATCTATAAATAAACCTATTTTAAACGTCTAGTAAATTGAGCCAAGATCAAGGTTTTGCAAATTAATAAGGGTTGGGAAACTTTGTTGAATGACCCTACCTCGACAGTTTAGTTTTGACTATTTTAGGTCTATAAATCAACTTATTTTAGGTCTATAAATCAACCTATTTTAGATCTATAAATAAACCTATTTTAAACGTCTACTTTAGGTCTATAAATCAACCTAAGGGTCTATAAATCAACCTAATTTAGGCGTCTATTTTAGGTCTATATATCAACCTATTTTAGATCTAAAAATCAACCTATTTTAAACGTCTACTTTAGGTCTATAAATCAACCTAAGGGTCTATAAATCAACCTAATTTAGGCGTCTATTTTAGGTCTATATATCAACCTATTTTAGACGTCTATTTCTGGTCTATAAATCGACCTATTTTAGATCTATAAATAAATCTATTTTAAACGTCTACGTTAGGTCTATAAATCAACCTAAGGGTCTATAAATCAACCTAATCTAGGCATCTATTTTAGGTCTATATATCAACCTATTTTAGATCAAAAAAATCAACCTATTTTAGACGTCTATTTCTGGTCTATAAATCAACCTAGTTTAGATCTATTTTAAACGTCTACTTTAGGTCTATAAATCAACCTAAGGGTCTATAAATCAACCTAATTTAGGCGTCTATTTTAGGTCTATATATCAACCTATTTTAGATCTAAAAATCATCCTATTTTAGACGTCTATTTCTGGTCTATAAATCAACCTATTTTAGATCTAGAAATAAACCTATGTTAAACGTCTACGTTAGGTCTATAAATCAACCTAATCTAGGCGTCTATTTTAGGTCTATATATCAACCTATTTTAGATCTAAAAAAATCAACCTATTTTAGACGTCTATTTCTGGTCTATAAATCAACCTATTTTAGATCTATAAATAAACCTATTTTAAACGTCTACTTTAGGTCTATAAATACACCTAAGGTTCTATAAATCAACCTAATTCAGGTGTCCATTTTAGGTCTATATAGCAACCTATTTTAGATCTAAAAATCAACCTATTTTAGACGTCTATTTCTGGTTTAAAAATCAACCTATTTTAGAAATCTAGATTTGGTTTAAAAATCAACCTTTTTTAGACGTCTATTTTTGGTTTAAAAATCAACCTATTTTAGACGTCTATTTTTGGTTTAAAAATCAACCTATTTTAGACGTCTATTTTTGGTTTAAAAATCAACCTTTAGTCAATTTTTGGTTTAAAAATCAACCTTTTTTAAACGTCTATTATTGGTCTGAAAATCAACTTAATTTTATCTTTATCAGTGGTACAGGAATAACCAATTCACATGTACGGATCAATATGCTTGTTAAACCCAAACAACTTCTGTGCATTATTTATACAACTTACGGCTTGTTCAGACTTCAACATTCCAAAATATGATCATATTTAATGTTTAACTATTTTAAACCTATTTTAAACGTCTACTTTAGGTCTATAAATCAACCTAAGGGGCTATAAATCAACCTAATTTAGGCGTCTATTTTAGGTCTATATATCAACCTATTTTAGATCTAAAAATCAACCTATTTTAGACGTCTATTTCTGGTCTATAAATCAACCTATTTTAGATCTAAAAATCAACCTATTTTAGACGTCTACGTTAGGTCTATAAATCAACCTAATCTAGGCGTCTATTTTAGGTCTATATATCAACCTATTTTAGATCTAAAAAATCAACCTATTTTAGACGTCTATTTCTGGTCTATAAATCAACCTATTTTAGATCTATAAATAAACCTATTTTAAACGTCTACTATAGGTCTATAAATCAACCTAAAGGTCTATAAATCAAGCTAATTTAGGTGTCTATTTTAGGTCTATATATCAACCTATTTTAGATCTAAAAATCAACCTATTTTAGACGTCTATTTCTGGTTAAAAAAATTAACCTATTTTAGACGTCTAGTTTTGGTTTAAAAATCAACCTTTTTTACACGTCTATTTTTTGTTTAAAAATCAACCTATTTTAGACGTCTATTTCTGGTTTAAAAATCAACCTATTTTAGACGTCTAGATTTGGTTTAAAAATCAACCTATTTTAGACGTCTATTTTTTGTTTAAAAATCAACCTATTTTAGACGTCTACGTTAGGTCTATAAATCAACCTAAGGGTCTATAAATCAACCTAATCTAGGCGTCTATTTTAGGTCTATATATCAACCTATTTTAGATCTAAAAAATCAACCTATTTTAGACGTCTATTTCTGGTCTATAAATCGTCTATTTTAGGTCTATATATCAACCTATTTTAGATCTAAAAATAAACCTATTTTAGACATCTATTTGAGATCTATAATTAAACCTATTTTAAACGTCTACTTTAGGTCTATAAATCAACCTAAGGGTCTATAAATCAACCTAATTTAGGCGTCTATTTTAGGTCTATATATCAACCTATTTTAGATCTAAAAATCAACCTATTTTAGACGTCTATTTCTGGTCTATAAATCAACCTATTTTAGATCTATTTTAAACGTCTACTTTAGGTCTATAAATCAACCTAATTTAGGCGTCTATTTTAGGTCTATATATCAACTTATTTTAGATCTAAAAATCAACCTATTTTAGACGTCTATTTCTGGTTTATAAATCGTCTATTTTAGGTCTATATATCAACCTATTTTAGATCTAAAAATAAACCTATTTTAAACGTCTACTTTAGGTCTATAAATCAACCTAAGGGTCTATAATTCAACCTAATTTAGGCGTCTATTTTAGGTCTATATATCAACGTATTTTAGATCTAAAAATCAACCTATTTTAGATGTCTATTTCTGGTCTATAAATCGTCTATTTTAGGTCTATATATCAACCTATTTTAGATCTAAAAATAAACCTATTTTAAACGTCTACTTTAGGTCTATAAATCAACCTAAGGGTCTATAAATCAACCTAATTTAGGCGTCTATTTTAGGTCTATATATCAACCTATTTTAGATCTAAAAATCAACCTATTTTAGATGTCTATTTCTGGTCTATAAATCGTCTATTTTAGGTCTATATATCAACCTATTTTAGATCTAAAAATAAACCTATTTTAAACGTCTACTTTAGGTCTATAAATCAACCTAAGGGTCTATAAATCAACCTAATTTAGGCGTCTATTTTAGGTCTATATATCAACCTATTTTAGATCTAAAAATCAACCTATTTTAGACGTCTATTTCTGGTCTATAAATCGTCTATTTTAGGTCTATATATCAACCTATTTTAGATCTAAAAATCAACCTATTTTAGACGTCTATTTCTGGTCTATTTGAGATCTATAATTAAACCTATTTTAAACGTCTACTTTAGGTCTATAAATCAACCTAAGGGTCTATAAATCAACCTAATTTAGGCGTCTATTTTAGGTCTATATATCAACCTATTTTAGATCTAAAAATCAACCTATTTTAGACGTCTATTTCTGGTCTATTTTAGATCTATAAATAAACCTATTTTAAACGTCTACTTTAGGTCTATAAATCAACCTAAGGGTCTATAAATCAACCTAATTTAGGCGTCTATTTTAGGTCTATATATCAACCTATTTTAGATCTAAAAATCAACCTATTTTAGACGTCTATTTCTGGTCTATAAATCGTCTATTTTAGGTCTATATATCAACCTATTTTAGATCTAAAAATAAACCTATTTTAAACGTCTACTTTAGGTCTATAAATCAACCTAATGGTCTATAAATCAACCTAATTTAGGCGTCTATTTTAGGTCTATATATCAACCTATTTTAGATCTAAAAATCAACCTATTTTAGACGTCTATTTCTGGTCTATAAATCAACCTATTTTAGATCTATAAAAAAACCTATTTTAAACGTCTACGTTAGGTCTATAAATCAACCTAAGGGTCTATAAATCAACCTAATCTAGGGGTCTATTTTAGGTCTATATATCAACCTATTTTAGATCTAAAAAATCAACCTATTTTAGACGTCTATTTCTGGTCTATAAATCAACCTATTTTAGATCTATAAATAAACCTATTTTAAACGTCTACTTTAGGTCTATAAATCAACCTAAGGGTCTATAAATCAACCTAATTTAGGTGTCTATTTTAGGTCTATATATCAACCTATTTTAGATCTAAAAATCAACCTATTTTAGACGTCTATTTCTGGTCTATTTTAGATCTATAAATAAACCTATTTTAAACGTCTAGTAAATTGAGCCAAGATCAAGATTTTGCAAATTAATAAGGGTTGGGAAACTTTGTTGAATGACCCTACCTCGACAGTTTAGTTTTGACTATTTTAGGTCTATAAATCAACTTATTTTAGGTCTATAAATCAACCTATTTTAGATCTATAAATAAACCTATTTTAAACGTCTACTTTAGGTCTATAAATCAACCTAAGGGTCTATAAATCAACCTAATTTAGGCGTCTATTTTAGGTCTATATATCAACCTATTTTAGATCTAAAAATCAACCTATTTTAAACGTCTACTTTAGGTCTATAAATCAACCTAAGGGTCTATAAATCAACCTAATTTAGGCGTCTATTTTAGGTCTATATATCAACCTATTTTAGATCTAAAAATCAACCTATTTTAGACGTCTATTTCTGGTCTATAAATCAACCTATTTTAGATCTATAAATAAACCTATTTTAAACGTCTACGTTAGGTCTATAAATCAACCTAAGGGTCTATAAATCAACCTAATCTAGGCGTCTATTTTAGGTCTATATATCAACCTATTTTAGATCTAAAAAATCAACCTATTTTAGACGTCTATTTCTGGTCTATAAATCAACCTATTTTAGATCTATAAATAAACCTATTTTAAACGTCTACTTTAGGACTATAAATACACCTAAGGGTCTATAAATCAACCTAATTTAGGTGTCTATTTTAGGTCTATATATCAACCTATTTTAGATCTAACAATCAACCTATTTTAGACGTCTATTTCTGGTCTATTTTAGATCTATAAATAAACCTATTTTAAACGTCTAGTAAATTGAGCCAAGATCAAGATTTTGCAAATTAATAAGGGTTGGGAAACTTTGTTGAACGACCCTACCTCGACAGTTTAGTTTTGACTATTTTAGGTCTATAAATCAACTTATTTTAGGTCTATAAATCAACCTATTTTAGATCTATAAATGAACCTATTTTAAACGTCTACTTTAGGTCTATAAATCAACCTAAGGGTCTATAAATCAACCTAATTTAGGCGTCTATTTTAGGTCTATATATCAACCTATTTTAGATCTAAAAATCAACCTATTTTAAACGTCTACTTTAGGTCCATAAATCGACCTATTTTAGATCTATAAATAAACCTATTTTAAACGTCTACGTTAGGTCTATAAATCAACCTAAGGGTCTATAAATCAACCTAATCTAGGCGTCTATTTTAGGTCTATATATCAACCTATTTTAGATCTAAAAAATCAACCTATTTTAGACGTCTATTTCTGGTCTATAAATCAACCTATTTTAGATCTATTTTAAACGTCTACTTTAGGTCTAAATCAACCTAAGGGTCTATAAATCAACCTAATTTAGGCGTCTATTTTAGGTCTATATATCAACCTATTTTAGATCTAAAAATCATCCTATTTTAGACGTCTATTTCTGGTCTATAAATCAACCTATTTTAGATCTATAAATAAACCTATTTTAAACGTCTACGTTAGGTCTATAAATCAACCTAATCTAGGCGTCTATTTTAGGTCTATATATCAACCTATTTTAGATCTAAAAAAATCAACCTATTTTAGACGTCTATTTCTGGTCTATAAATCAACCTATTTTAGATCTATAAATGAACCTATTTTAAACGTCTACTTTAGGTCTATAAATCAACCTAAGGTTCTATAAATCAACCTAATTCAGGTGTCCATTTTAGGTCTATATAGCAACCTATTTTAGATCTAAAAATCATCATATTTTAGACGTCTATTTCTGGTTTAAAAATCAACCTATTTTAGACGTCTAGATTTGGTTTAAAAATCAACCTTTTTTAGACGTCTATTTTTGGTTTAAAAATCAACCTATTTTAGACGTCTATTTTTGGTTTAAAAATCAACCTATTTTAGACGTCTATTTTTGGTTTAAAAATCAACCTTTTTTAAACGTCTATTATTGGTCTGAAAATCAACTTAATTTTATCTTTATCAGTGGTACAGGAATAACCAATTCACATGTACGGATCAATATGCTTGTTAAACCCAAACAACTTCTGTGCATTATTTATACAACTTACGGCTTGTTCAGACTTCAAAATTCCAAAATATGATCATATTTAATGTTTAATTATTTTAAACCTATTTTAAAAGTCTACTTTAGGTCTATAAATCAACCTAAGGGTCTATAAATCAACCTAATTTAGGCGTCTATTTTAGGTCTATATATCAACCTATTTTAGATCTAAAAATCAACTTATTTTAGACGTCTATTTCTGGTCTATTAATCAACCTATTTTAGATCTATAAATAAACCTATTTTAAACGTCTACAATAGGTCTATAAATCAACCTAAGGGTCTATAAATCAACCTAATCTAGGCGTCTATTTTAGGTCTATATATCAACCTATTTTAGATCTAAAAAATCAACCTATTTTAGACGTCTATTTCTGGTCTATTTTAGATCTATAATTAAACCTATTTTAAACGTCTACTTTAGGTCTATAAATCAACCTAAGGGTCTATAAATCAACCTAATTTAGGTGTCTATTTTAGGTCTATATATCAACCTATTTTAGATCTAAAAATCAACCTATTTTAGACGTCTATTTCTGGTCTATAAATCAACCTATTTTAGATCTATTTTAAACCTATTTTAAACGTCTACGTTAGGTCTATAAATCAACCTAAGGGTCTATAAATCAACCTAATCTAGGCGTCTATTTTAGGTCTATATATCAACCTATTTTAGATCTAACAATCAACCTATTTTAGACGTCTATTTCTGGTCTATTTTAGATCTATAAATAAACCTATTTTAAACGTCTAGTAAATTGAGCCAAGATCAAGATTTTGCAAATTAATAAGGGTTGGGAAACTTTGTTGAACGACCCTACCTCGACAGTTTAGTTTTGACTATTTTAGGTCTATAAATCAACTTATTTTAGGTCTATAAATCAACCTATTTTAGATCTATAAATGAACCTATTTTAAACGTCTACTTTAGGTCTATAAATCAACCTAAGGGTCTATAAATCAACCTAATTTAGGCGTCTATTTTAGGTCTATATATCAACCTATTTTAGATCTAAAAATCAACCTATTTTAAACGTCTACTTTAGGTCTATAAATCAACCTAAGGGTCTATAAATCAACCTAATTTAGGCGTCTATTTTAGGTCTATATATCAACCTATTTTAGATCTAAAAATCAACCTATTTTAGACGTCTATTTCTGGTCTATAAATCAACCTATTTTAGATCTATTTTAAACGTCTACTTTAGGTCTAGAAATCAACCTAATTTAGGCGTCTATTTTAGGTCTATATATCAACTTATTTTAGATCTAAAAATCAACCTATTTTAGACGTCTATTTCTGGTTTATAAATCGTCTATTTTAGGTCTATATATCAACCTATTTTAGATCTAAAAATAAACCTATTTTAAACGTCTACTTTAGGTCTATAAATCAACCTAAGGGTCTATAATTCAACCTAATTTAGGCGTCTATTTTAGGTCTATATATCAACCTATTTTAGATCTAAAAATCAACCTATTTTAGATGTCTATTTCTGGTCTATAAATCGTCTATTTTAGGTCTATATATCAACCTATTTTAGATCTAAAAATAAACCTATTTTAAACGTCTACTTTAGGTCTATAAATCAACCTAAGGGTCTATAAATCAACCTAATTTAGGCGTCTATTTTAGGTCTATATATCAACCTATTTTAGATCTAAAAATCAACCTATTTTAGATGTCTATTTCTGGTCTATAAATCGTCTATTTTAGGTCTATATATCAACCTATTTTAGATCTAAAAATAAACCTATTTTAAACGTCTACTTTAGGTCTATAAATCAACCTAAGGGTCTATAAATCAACCTAATTTAGGCGTCTATTTTAGGTCTATATATCAACCTATTTTAGATCTAAAAATCAACCTATTTTAGACGTCTATTTCTGGTCTATAAATCGTCTATTTTAGGTCTATATATCAACCTATTTTAGATCTAAAAATCAACCTATTTTAGACGTCTATTTCTGGTCTATTTGAGATCTATAATTAAACCTATTTTAAACGTCTACTTTAGGTCTATAAATCAACCTAAGGGTCTATTAATCAACCTAATTTAGGCGTCTATTTTAGGTCTATATATCAACCTATTTTAGATCTAAAAATCAACCTATTTTAGACGTCTATTTCTGGTCTATTTTAGATCTATAAATAAACCTATTTTAAACGTCTACTTTAGGTCTATAAATCAACCTAAGGGTCTATAAATCAACCTAATTTAGGCGTCTATTTTAGGTCTATATATCAACCTATTTTAGATCTAAAAATCAACCAATTTTAGACGTCTATTTCTGGTCTATAAATCGTCTATTTTAGGTCTATATATCAACCTATTTTAGATCTAAAAATAAACCTATTTTAAACGTCTACTTTAGGTCTATAAATCAACCTAATGGTCTATAAATCAACCTAATTTAGGCGTCTATTTTAGGTCTATATATCAACCTATTTTAGATCTAAAAATCAACCTATTTTAGACGTCTATTTCTGGTCTATAAATCAACCTATTTTAGATCTATAAATAAACCTATTTTAAACGTCTACGTTAGGTCTATAAATCAACCTAAGGGTCTATAAATCAACCTAATCTAGGGGTCTATTTTAGGTCTATATATCAACCTATTTTAGATCTAAAGAATCAACCTATTTTAGACGTCTATTTCTGGTCTATAAATCAACCTATTTTAGATCTATAAATACACCTATTTTAAACGTCTACTTTAGGTCTATAAATCAACCTAAGGGTCTATAAATCAACCTAATTTAGGTGTCTATTTTAGGTCTATATATCAACCTATTTTAGATCTAAAAATCAACCTATTTTAGACGTCTATTTCTGGTCTATTTTAGATCTATAAATAAACCTATTTTAAACGTCTAGTAAATTGAGCCAAGATCAAGATTTTGCAAATTAATAAGGGTTGGGAAACTTTGTTGAATGACCCTACCTCGACAGTTTAGTTTTGACTATTTTAGGTCTATAAATCAACTTATTTTAGGTCTATAAATCAACCTATTTTAGATCTATAAATAAACCTATTTTAAACGTCTACTTTAGGTTTATAAATCAACCTAAGGGTCTATAAATCAACCTAATTTAGGCGTCTATTTTAGGTCTATATATCAACCTATTTTAGATCTAAAAATCAACCTATTTTAAACGTCTACTTTAGGTCTATAAATCAACCTAAGGGTCTATAAATCAACCTAATTTAGGCGTCTATTTTAGGTCTATATATCAACCTATTTTAGATCTAAAAATCAACCTATTTTAGACGTCTATTTCTGGTCTATAAATCAACCTATTTTAGATCTATAAATAAACCTATTTTAAACGTCTACGTTAGGTCTATAAATCAACCTAAGGGTCTATAAATCAACCTAATCTAGGCGTCTATTTTAGGTCTATATATCAACCTATTTTAGATCTAAAAAATCAACCTATTTTAGACGTCTATTTCTGGTCTATAAATCAACCTATTTTAGATCTATTTTAAACCTTTACTTTAGGTCTATAAATCAACCTAAGGGTCTATAAATCAACCTAATTTAGGCGTCTATTTTAGGTCTATATATCAACCTATTTTAGATCTAAAAATCAACCTATTTTAGACGTCTATTTCTGGTCTATAAATCAACCTATTTTAGATCTATAGATAAACCTATTTTAAACGTCTACGTTAGGTCTATAAATCAACCTAAGGGTTTATAAATCAACCTAATCTAGGCGTCTATTTTAGGTCTATATATCAACCTATTTTAGATCTAGAAAATCAACCTATTTTAGACGTCTATTTCTGGTCTATAAATCAACCTATTTTAGATCTATAAATAAACCTATTTTAAACGTCTACTTTAGGTCTATAAATCAACCTAAGGGTCTATAAATCAACCTAATTTAGGCGTCTATTTTAGGTCTATATATCAACCTATTTTAGATCTAACAATCAACCTATTTTAGACGTCTATTTCTGGTCTATTTTAGATCTATAAATAAACCTATTTTAAACGTCTAGTAAATTGAGCCAAGATCAAGATTTTGCAAATTAATAAGGGTTGGGAAACTTTGTTGAATGACCCTACCTCGACAGTTTAGTTTTGACTATTTTAGGTCTATAAATCAACTTATTTTAGGTCTATAAATCAACCTATTTTAGATCTATAAATAAACCTATTTTAAACGTCTACTTTAGGTCTATAAATCAACCTAAGGGTCTATAAATCAACCTAATTTAGGCGTCTATTTTAGGTCTATATATCAACCTATTTTAGATCTAAAAATCAACCTATTTTAAACGTCTACTTTAGGTCTATAAATCAACCTAAGGGTCTATAAATCAACCTAATTTAGGCGTCTATTTTAGGTCTATATATCAACCTATTTTAGACGTCTATTTCTGGTCTATAAATCGACCTATTTTAGATCTATAAATAAATCTATTTTAAACGTCTACGTTAGGTCTATCAATCAACCTAAGGGTCTATAAATCAACCTAATCTAGGCATCTATTTTAGGTCTATATATCAACCTATTTTAGATCTAAAAAATCAACCTATTTTAGACGTCTATTTCTGGTCTATAAATCAACCTAGTTTAGATCTATTTTAAACGTCTACTTTAGGTCTATAAATCAACCTAAGGGTCTATAAATCAACCTAATTTAGGCGTCTATTTTAGGTCTATATATCAACCTATTTTAGATCTGAAAATAAACCTATTTTAGACGTCTATTTCTGGTCTATAAATCAACCTATTTTAGATCTATTTTAAACGTCTACTTTAGGTCTATAAATCAACCTAAGGGTCTATAAATCAACCTAATTTAGGCGTCTATTTTACGTCTATATATCAACCTATTTTAGATCTAAAAATAAACCTATTTTAGACGTCTATTTCTGGTCTATAAATCAACCTAAGGGTCTATAATTCAACCTAATTTAGGCGTCTATTTTAGGTCTATATATCAACCTATTTTAGATCTAAAAATCAACCTATTTTAGATGTCTATTTCTGGTCTATAAGTCGTCTATTTTAGGTCTATATATCAACCTATTTTAGATCTAAAAATAAACCTATTTTAAACGTCTACTTTAGGTCTATAAATCAACCTAAGGGTCTATAAATCAACCTAATTTAGGCGTCTATTTTAGGTCTATATATCAACCTATTTTAGATCTAAAAATCAACCTATTTTAGACGTCTATTTCTGGTCTATAAATCGTCTATTTTAGGTCTATATATCAACCTATTTTAGATCTAAAAATCAACCTATTTTAGACGTCTATTTCTGGTCTATTTGAGATCTATAATTAAACCTATTTTAAACGTCTACTTTAGGTCTATAAATCAACCTAAGGGTCTATAAATCAACCTAATTTAGGCGTCTATTTTAGGTCTATATATCAACCTATTTTAGATCTAAAAATCAACCTATTTTAGACGTCTATTTCTGGTCTATTTTAGATCTATAAATAAACCTATTTTAAACGTCTACTTTAGGTCTATAAATCAACCTAAGGGTCTATAAATCAACCTAATTTAGGCGTCTATTTTAGGTCTATATATCAACCTATTTTAGATCTAAAAATCAACCTATTTTAGACGTCTATTTCTGGTCTATAAATCGTCTATTTTAGGTCTATATATCAACCTATTTTAGATCTAAAAATAAACCTATTTTAAACGTCTACTTTAGGTCTATAAATCAACCTAATGGTCTATAAATCAACCTAATTTAGGCGTCTATTTTAGGTCTATATATCAACCTATTTTAGATCTAAAAATCAACCTATTTTAGACGTCTATTTCTGGTCTATAAATCAACCTATTTTAGATCTATAAAAAAACCTATTTTAAACGTCTACGTTAGGTCTATAAATCAACCTAAGGGTCTATAAATCAACCTAATCTAGGGGTCTATTTTAGCTCTATATATCAACCTATTTTAGATCTAAAAAATCAACCTATTTTAGACGTCTATTTCTGGTCTATAAATCAACCTATTTTAGATCTATAAATAAACCTATTTTAAACGTCTACTTTAGGTCTATAAATCAACCTAAGGGTCTATAAATCAACCTAATTTAGGTGTCTATTTTAGGTCTATATATCAACCTATTTTAGATCTAAAAATCAACCTATTTTAGACGTCTATTTCTGGTCTATTTTAGATCTATAAATAAACCTATTTTAAACGTCTAGTAAATTGAGCCAAGATCAAGATTTTGCAAATTAATAAGGGTTGGGAAACTTTGTTGAATGACCCTACCTCGACAGTTTAGTTTTGACTATTTTAGGTCTATAAATCAACTTATTTTAGGTCTATAAATCAACCTATTTTAGATCTATAAATAAACCTATTTTAAACGTCTACTTTAGGTCTATAAATCAACCTAAGGGTCTATAAATCAACCTAATTTAGGCGTCTATTTTAGGTCTATATATCAACCTATTTTAGATCTAAAAATCAACCTATTTTAAACGTCTACTTTAGGTCTATAAATCAACCTAAGGGTCTATAAATCAACCTAATTTAGGCGTCTATTTTAGGTCTATATATCAACCTATTTTAGATCTAAAAATCAACCTATTTTAGACGTCTATTTCTGGTCTATAAATCAACCTATTTTAGATCTATAAATAAACCTATTTTAAACGTCTACGTTAGGTCTATAAATCAACCTAAGGGTCTATAAATCAACCTAATCTAGGCGTCTATTTTAGGTCTATATATCAACCTATTTTAGATCTAAAAAATCAACCTATTTTAGACGTCTATTTCTGGTCTATAAATCAACCTATTTTAGATCTATTTTAAACGTCTACTTTAGGTCTATAAATCAACCTAAGGGTCTATAAATCAACCTAATTTAGGCGTCTATTTTAGGTCTATATATCAACCTATTTTAGATCTAAAAATCAACCTATTTTAGACGTCTATTTCTGGTCTATAAATCAACCTATTTTAGATCTATAGATAAACCTATTTTAAACGTCTACGTTAGGTCTATAAATCAACCTAAGGGTTTATAAATCAACCTAATCTAGGCGTCTATTTTAGGTCTATATATCAACCTATTTTAGATCTAGAAAATCAACCTATTTTAGACGTCTATTTCTGGTCTATAAATCAACCTATTTTAGATCTATAAATAAACCTATTTTAAACGTCTACTTTAGGTCTATAAATCAACCTAAGGGTCTATAAATCAACCTAATTTAGGCGTCTATTTTAGGTCTATATATCAACCTATTTTAGATCTAAAAATCAACCTATTTTAGACGTCTATTTCTGGTCTATAAATCAACCTATTTTAGATCTATAAATAAACCTATTTTAAACGTCTACGTTAGGTCTATAAATCAACCTAAGGGTCTATAAATCAACCTAATCTAGGCGTCTATTTTAGGTCTATATATCAACCTATTTTAGATCTAAAAAATCAACCTATTTTAGACGTCTATTTCTGGTCTATAAATCAACCTATTTTAGATCTATTTTAAACGTCTACTTTAGGTCTATAAATCAACCTAAGGGTCTATAAATCAACCTAATTTAGGCGTCTATTTTAGGTCTATATATCAACCTATTTTAGATCTAAAAAAATCAACCTATTTTAGACGTCTATTTCTGGTCTATAAATCAACCTATTTTAGATCTATAAATAAACCTATTTTAAACGTCTACTTTAGGTCTATAAATCAACCTAAGGTTCTATAAATCAACCTAATTCAGGTGTCCATTTTAGGTCTATATAGCAACCTATTTTAGATCTAAAAATCAACCTATTTTAGACGTCTATTTCTGGTTAAAAAAATTAACCTATTTTAGACGTCTAGTTTTGGTTTAAAAATCAACCTTTTTTACACGTCTATTTTTGGTTTAAAAATCAACCTTTTTTAGACGTCTATTTTTGGTTTAAAAATCAACCTTTTTTAGACGTCTATTTTTGGTTTAAAAATCAACATTTTTTAGACGTCTATTTTTGGTTTAAAAATCAACCTATTTTAGACGTCTATTTTTGGTTTAAAAATCAACCTTTTTCAGACGTCTATTTTTGGTTTAAAAATCAACCTTGTTTAGTCAATTTTTGGTTTAACAATCAACCTTGTTTAGTCAATTTTTGGTTTAACAATCAACCTTTTTTAAACGTCTATTTTTGGTCTGAAAATCAACTTAATTTTATCTTTATCAGTGGTACAGGAATAACCAATACACATGTACGGATCAATATGCTTGTTAAACCCAAACAACTTCTGTGCATTATTTATACAACTTACGGCTTGTTCAGACTTCAAAATTCCAAAATATGATCATATTTAATGTTTAACTATTTTAAACCTATTTTAAACGTCTACTTTAGGTCTATAAATCAACCTAAGGGTCTATAAATCAACCTAATCTAGGCGTCTATTTTAGGTCTATATATCAACCTATTTTAGATCTAAAAAAAATCAACCTATTTTAGACGTCTATTTCTGGTCTATAAATCAACCTATTTTAGATCTATAAATAAACCTATTTTAAACGTCTACGTTAGGTCTATAAATCAACCTATGGGCCTATAAATCAACCTAATCTAGGCGTCTATTTTAGGTCTATATATCAACCTATTTTAGATCTAAAAAAATCAACCTATTTTAGATCTATAAATAAACCTATTTTAAACGTCTACTTTAGGTCTATAAATCAACCTAAGGGTCTATAAATCAACCTAATTCAGGTGTCCATTTTAGGTCTATATATCAACCTATTTTAGATCTAAAAATCAATCTATTTTAGACGTCTATTTCTGGTTTAAAAATCAACCTATTTTAGACGTCTAGATTTGGTTTAAAAATCAACCTATTTTAGACGTCTATTTTTGGTTTAAAAATCAACCTATTTTAGACGTCTACGTTAGGTCTATAAATCAACCTAAGGGTATAAATCAACCTAATCTAGGCGTCTATTTTAGGTCTATATATCAACCTATTTTAGATCTAAAAAATCAACCTATTTTAGACGTCTATTTCTGGTCTATAAATCAACCTATTTTAGATCTTTAAATAAACCTATTTTAAACGTCTACTATAGGTCTATAAATCAACCTAAGGGTCTATAAATCAACCTAATTTAGGTGTCTATTTTAGGTCTATATATCAACCTATTTTAGATCTAAAAATCAACCTATTTTAGACGTCTATTTCTGGTTTTAAAATTAACCTATTTTAGACGTCTAGTTTTGGTTCAAAAATCAACCTTTTTTACACGTCTATTTTTGGTTTAAAAATCAACCTATTTAAGACGTCTATTTTTGGTTTAAAAATCAACCTTTTTTAGACGTCTATTTTTGGTTTAAAAATCAACCTTTTTTAGACGTCTATTTTTGGTATAAAAATCAACCTATTTTAGACGTCTATTTTTGGTTTAAAAATCAACCTTTTTTAGACGTCTATTTTTGATTTACAAATCAACCTTTTTTAGACGTCTATTTTTGGTTTAAAAATCAACCTTTTTCAGACGTCTATTTTTGGTTTAAAAATCAACCTTGTTTAGTCAATTTTTGGTTTAAAAATCAACCTATTTTAAACGTCTATTTTTGGTCTGAAAATCAACTTAATTTTATCTTTATCAGTGGTACAGGAATAACCAATTCACATGTACGGATCAATATGCTTGTTAAACGCAAACAACTTCTGTGCATTATTTATACAACTTACGGCTTGTTCAGACTTCAAAATTCCTAAATATGATCATATTTAATGTTTAATTATTTTAAACCTATTTTAAAAGTCTAGTTTAGGTCTATAAATCAACCTAAGGGTCTATAAATCAACCTAATTTAGGCGTCTATTTTAGGTCTATATATCAACCTATTTTAGATCTAAAAAAATAAACCTATTTTAAACGTCTACTTTAGGTCTATAAATCAACCTAATTTAGGCGTCTATTTTAGGTCTATATATCAACCTATTTTAGATCTAAAAATCAACCTATTTTAGACGTCTATTTCTGGTCTATAAATCAACCTATTTTAGATCTATTTTAAACGTCTACTTTAGGTCTATAAATCAACCTAAGGGTCTATAAATCAACCTATTTTAGGCGTCTATTTTAGGTCTATATATCAACCTATTTTAGATCTAAAAATCAACCTATTTTAGACGTCTATTTCTGGTCTATAAATCAACCTATTTTAGATCTATTTTAAACGTCTACTTTAGGTCTATAAATCAACCTAAGGGTCTATAAATCAACCTAATTTAGGCGTCTATTTTCGGTCTATATATCAACCTATTTTAGATCTAAAAATCAACCTATTTTAGACGTCTATTTCTGGTCTATAAATCAACCTATTTTAGATCTATAAATAAACCTATTTTAAACGTCTACGTTAGGTCTATAAATCAACCTAAGGGTCTATAAATCAACCTAATCTAGGGGTCTATTTTAGGTCTATATATCAACCTATTTTAGATCTAAAAAATCAACCTATTTTAGACGTCTATTTCTGGTCTATAAATCAACCTATTTATATCTATAAATAAACCTATTTTAAACGTCTACTTTAGGTCTATAAATCAACCTAAGGGTCTATAAATCAACCTAATTTAGGTGTCTATTTTAGGTCTATATATCAACCTATTTTAGATCTAAAAATCAACCTATTTTAGACGTCTATTTCTGGTTTAAAAATCAACCTATTTTAGATCTATTTTAAACGTCTACTTTAGGTCTATAAATCAACCTAAGGGTCTATAAATCAACCTAATTTAGGCGTCTATTTTAGGTCTATATATCAACCTATTTTAGATCTAAAAATCAACCTATTTTAGACGTCTATTTCTGGTCTATTTTAGATCTATAAATAAACCTATTTTAAACGTCTAGTAAATTGAGCCAAGATCAAGATTTTGCAAATTAATAAGGGTTGGGAAACTTTGTTGAATGACCCTACCTCGACAGTTTAGTTTTGACTATTTTAGGTCTATAAATCAACTTATTTTAGGTCTATAAATCAACCTATTTTAGATCTATAAATAAACCTATTTTAAACGTCTACTTTAGGTCTATAAATCAACCTAAGGGTCTATAAATCAACCTAATTTAGGCGTCTATTTTAGGTCTATATATCAACCTATTTTAGATCTAAAAATCAACCTATTTTAAACGTCTACTTTAGGTCTATAAATCAACCTAAGGGTCTATAAATCAACCTAATTTAGGCGTCTATTTTAGGTCTATATATCAACCTATTTTAGATCTAAAAATCAACCTATTTTAGACGTCTATTTCTGGTCTATAAATCAACTTATTTTAGATCTATAAATAAACCTATTTTAAACGTCTACGTTAGGTCTATAAATCAACCTAAGGGTCTATAAATCAACCTAATCTAGGCGTCTATTTTAGGTCTATATATCAACCTATTTTAGATCTAAAAAATCAACCTATTTTAGACGTCTATTTCTGGTCTATAAATCAACCTATTTTAGATCTATTTTAAACGTCTACTTTAGGTCTATAAATCAACCTAAGGGTCTATAAATCAACCTAATTTAGGCGTCTATTTTAGGTCTATATATCAACCTATTTTAGATCTAAAAATCAACCTATTTTAGACGTCTATTTCTGGTCTATAAATCAACCTATTTTAGATCTATAGATAAACCTATTTTAAACGTCTACGTTAGGTCTATAAATCAACCTAAGGGTTTATAAATCAACCTAATCTAGGCGTCTATTTTAGGTCTATATATCAACCTATTTTAGATCTAGAAAATCAACCTATTTTAGACGTCTATTTCTGGTCTATAAATCAACCTATTTTAGATCTATAAATAAACCTATTTTAAACGTCTACTTTAGGTCTATAAATCAACCTAAGGGTCTATAAATCAACCTAATTTAGGCGTCTATTTTAGGTCTATATATCAACCTATTTTAGATGTCTATTTCTGGTCTATAAATCAACCTATTTTAGATCTATTATAAACGTCTACTTTAGGTCTATAAATCAACCTAAGGGTCTATAAATCAACCTAATTTAGGCATCTATTTTAGGTCTATATATCAACCTATTTTAGATCTAAAAATCAACCTATTTTAGACGTCTATTTCTGGTCTATTTTAGATCTATAAATAAACCTATTTTAAACGTCTAGTAAATTGAGCCAAGATCAAGATTTTGCAAATTAATAAGGGTTGGGAAACTTTGTTGAATGACCCTACCTCGACAGTTTAGTTTTGACTATTTTAGGTCTATAAATCAACTTATTTTAGGTCTATAAATCAACCTATTTTAGATCTATAAATAAACCTATTTTAAACGTCTACTTTAGGTCTATAAATCAACCTAAGGGTCTATAAATCAACCTAATTTAGGCGTCTATTTTAGGTCTATATATCAACCTATTTTAGATCTAAAAATCAACCTATTTTAAACGTCTACTTTAGGTCTATAAATCAACCTAAGGGTCTATAAATAAACCTAATTTAGGCGTCTATTTTAGGTCTATATATCAACCTATTTTAGATCTAAAAATCAACCTATTTTAGACGTCTATTTCTGGTCTATAAATCAACCTATTTTAGATCTATAAATAAACCTATTTTAAACGTCTACGTTAGGTCTATAAATCAACCTAAGGGTCTATAAATCAACCTAATCTAGGCGTCTATTTTAGATCTAAAAAATCAACCTATTTTAGACGTCTATTTCTGGTCTATAAATCAACCTATTTTAGATCTATAAATAAACCTATTTTAAACGTCTACTTTAGGACTATAAATCAACCTAAGGGTCTATAAATCAACCTAATTTAGGTGTCTATTTTAGGTCTATATATCAACCTATTTTAGATCTAACAATCAACCTATTTTAGACGTCTATTTCTGGTCTATTTTAGATCTATAAATAAACCTATTTTAAACGTCTAGTAAATTGAGCCAAGATCAAGATTTTGCAAATTAATAAGGGTTGGGAAACTTTGTTGAACGACCCTACCTCGACAGTTTAGTTTTGACTATTTTAGGTCTATAAATCAACTTATTTTAGGTCTATAAATCAACCTATTTTAGATCTATAAATGAACCTATTTTAAACGTCTACTTTAGGTCTATAAATCAACCTAAGGGTCTATAAATCAACCTAATTTAGGCGTCTATTTTAGGTCTATATATCAACCTATTTTAGATCTAAAAATCAACCTATTTTAAACGTCTACTTTAGGTCTATAAATCAACCTAAGGGTCTATAAATCAACCTAATTTAGGCGTCTATTTTAGGTCTATATATCAACCTATTTTAGATCTAAAAATCAACCTATTTTAGACGTCTATTTCTGGTCTATAAATCGACCTATTTTAGATCTATAAATAAACCTATTTTAAACGTCTACGTTAGGTCTATAAATCAACCTAAGGGTCTATAAATCAACCTAATCTAGGCGTCTATTTTAGGTCTATATATCAACCCATTTTAGATCTAAAAAATCAACCTATTTTAGACGTCTATTTCTGGTCTATAAATCAACCTATTTTAGATCTATTTTAAACGTCTACTTTAGGTCTAATTCAACCTAAGGGTCTATAAATCAACCTAATTTAGGCGTCTATTTTAGGTCTATATATCAACCTATTTTAGATCTAAAAATCATCCTATTTTAGACGTCTATTTCTGGTCTATAAATCAACCTATTTTAGATCTATAAATAAACCTATTTTAAACGTCTACGTTAGGTCTATAAATCAACCTAATCTAGGCGTCTATTTTAGGTCTATATATCAACCTATTTTAGATCTAAAAAAATCAACCTATTTTAGACGTCTATTTCTGGTCTATAAATCAACCTATTTTAGATCTATAAATGAACCTATTTTAAACGTCTACTTTAGGTCTATAAATCAACCTAAGGTTCTATAAATCAACCTAATTCAGGTGTCCATTTTAGGTCTATATAGCAACCTATTTTAGATCTAAAAATCATCATATTTTAGACGTCTATTTCTGGTTTAAAAATCAACCTATTTTAGACGTCTAGATTTGGTTTAAAAATCAACCTTTTTTAGACGTCTATTTTTGGTTTAAAAATCAACCTATTTTAGACGTCTATTTTTGGTTTAAAAATCAACCTATTTTAGACGTCTATTTTTGGTTTAAAAATCAACCTTTTTTAAACGTCTATTATTGGTCTGAAAATCAACTTAATTTTATCTTTATCAGTGGTACAGGAATAACCAATTCACATGTACGGATCAATATGCTTGTTAAACCCAAACAACTTCTGTGCATTATTTATACAACTTACGGCTTGTTCAGACTTCAAAATTCCAAAATATGATCATATTTAATGTTTAATTATTTTAAACCTATTTTAAAAGTCTACTTTAGGTCTATAAATCAACCTAAGGGTCTATAAATCAACCTAATTTAGGCGTCTATTTTAGGTCTATATATCAACCTATTTTAGATCTAAAAATCAACTTATTTTAGACGTCTATTTCTGGTCTATTAATCAACCTATTTTAGATCTATAAATAAACCTATTTTAAACGTCTACAATAGGTCTATAAATCAACCTAAGGGTCTATAAATCAACCTAATCTAGGCGTCTATTTTAGGTCTATATATCAACCTATTTTAGATCTAAAAAATCAACCTATTTTAGACGTCTATTTCTGGTCTATTTTAGATCTATAATTAAACCTATTTTAAACGTCTACTTTAGGTCTATAAATCAACCTAAGGGTCTATAAATCAACCTAATTTAGGTGTCTATTTTAGGTCTATATATCAACCTATTTTAGATCTAAAAATCAACCTATTTTAGACGTCTATTTCTGGTTTAAAAATCAACCTATTTTAGATCTATTTTAAACGTCTACTTTAGGTCTATAAATCAACCTAAGGGTCTATAAATCAACCTAATTTAGGCGTCTATTTTAGGTCTATATATCAACCTATTTTAGATCTAAAAATCAACCTATTTTAGACATCTATTTCTGGTCTATTTTAGATCTATAAATAAACCTATTTTAAACGTCTAGTAAATTGAGCAGAGATCAAGATTTTGCAAATTAATAAGGGTTGGGAAACTTTGTTGAATGACCCTACCTCGACAGTTTAGTTTTGACTATTTTAGGTCTATAAATCAACTTATTTTAGGTCTATAAATCAACCTATTTTAGATCTATAAATAAACCTATTTTAAACGTCTACTTTAGGTCTATAAATCAACCTAAGGGTCTATAAATCAACCTAATTTAGGCGTCTATTTTAGGTCTATATATCAACCTATTTTAGATCTAAAAATCAACCTATTTTAAACGTCTACTTTAGGTCTATAAATCAACCTAAGGGTCTATAAATCAACCTAATTTAGGCGTCTATTTTAGGTCTATATATCAACCTATTTTAGATCTAAAAATCAACCTATTTTAGACGTCTATTTCTGGTCTATAAATCAACCTATTTTAGATCTATAAATAAACCTATTTTAAACGTCTACGTTAGGTCTATAAATCAACCTAAGGGTCTATAAATCAACCTAATCTAGGCGTCTATTTTAGGTCTATATATCAACCTATTTTAGATCTAACAATCAACCTATTTTAGACGTCTATTTCTGGTCTATTTTAGATCTATAAATAAACCTATTTTAAACGTCTAGTAAATTGAGCCAAGATCAAGATTTTGCAAATTAATAAGGGTTGGGAAACTTTGTTGAACGACCCTACCTCGACAGTTTAGTTTTGACTATTTTAGGTCTATAAATCAACTTATTTTAGGTCTATAAATCAACCTATTTTAGATCTATAAATGAACCTATTTTAAACGTCTACTTTAGGTCTATAAATCAACCTAAGGGTCTATAAATCAACCTAATTTAGGCGTCTATTTTAGGTCTATATATCAACCTATTTTAGATCTAAAAATCAACCTATTTTAAACGTCTACTTTAGGTCTATAAATCAACCTAAGGGTCTATAAATCAACCTAATTTAGGCGTCTATTTTAGGTCTATATATCAACCTATGTTAGATCTAAAAATCAACCTATTTTAGACGTCTATTTCTGGTCTATAAATCGACCTATTTTAGATCTATAAATAAACCTATTTTAAACGTCTACGTTAGGTCTATAAATCAACCTAAGGGTCTATAAATCAACCTAATCTAGGCGTCTATTTTAGGTCTATATATCAACCTATTTTAGATCTAAAAAATCAACCTATTTTAGACGTCTATTTCTGGTCTATAAATCAACCTATTTTAGATCTATTTTAAACGTCTACTTTAGGTCTATAAATCAACCTAAGGGTCTATAAATCAACCTAATTTAGGCGTCTATTTTAGGTCTATATATCAACCTATTTTAGATCTAAAAATCAACCTATTTTAGACGTCTATTTCTGGTCTATAAATCAACCTATTTTAGATCTATAAATAAACCTATTTTAAACGTCTACGTTAGGTCTATAAATCAACCTAAGGGTCTATAAATCAACCTAATCTAGGCGTCTATTTTAGGTCTATATATCAACCTATTTTAGATCTAAAAAATCAACCTATTTTAGACGTCTATTTCTGGTCTATAAATCAACCTATTTTAGATCTATAAATAAACCTATTTTAAACGTCTACTTTAGGTCTATAAATCAACCTAAGGGTCTATAAATCAACCTAATTTAGGTGTCTATTTTAGGTCTATATATCAACCTATTTTAGATCTAACAATCAACCTATTTTAGACGTCTATTTCTGGTCTATTTTAGATCTATAAATAAACCTATTTTAAACGTCTAGTAAATTGAGCCAAGATCAAGATTTTGCAAATTAATAAGGGTTGGGAAACTTTGTTGAATGACCCTACCTCGACAGTTTAGTTTTGACTATTTTAGGTCTATAAATCAACTTATTTTAGGTCTATAAATCAACCTATTTTAGATCTATAAATAAACCTATTTTAAACGTCTACTTTAGGTCTATAAATCAACCTAAGGGTCTATAAATCAACCTAATTTAGGCGTCTATTTTAGGTCTATATATCAACCTATTTTAGATCTAAAAATCAACCTATTTTAAACGTCTACTTTAGGTCTATAAATCAACCTAAGGGTCTATAAATCAACCTAATTTAGGCGTCTATTTTAGGTCTATATATCAACCTATTTTAGACGTCTATTTCTGGTCTATAAATCGACCTATTTTAGATCTATAAATAAATCTATTTTAAACGTCTACGTTAGGTCTATAAATCAACCTAAGGGTCTATAAATCAACCTAATCTAGGCATCTATTTTAGGTCTATATATCAACCTATTTTAGATCTAAAAAATCAACCTATTTTAGACGTCTATTTCTGGTCTATAAATCAACCTAGTTTAGATCTATTTTAAACGTCTACTTTAGGTCTATAAATCAACCTAAGGGTCTATAAATCAACCTAATTTAGGCGTCTATTTTAGGTCTATATATCAACCTATTTTAGATCTAAAAATCATCCTATTTTAGACGTCTATTTCTGGTCTATAAATCAACCTATTTTAGATCTATAAATAAACCTATTTTAAACGTCTACGTTAGGTCTATAAATCAACCTAATCTAGGCGTCTATTTTAGGTCTATATATCAACCTATTTTAGATCTAAAAAAATCAACCTATTTTAGACGTCTATTTCTGGTCTATAAATCAACCTATTTTAGATCTATAAATAAACCTATTTTAAACGTCTACTTTAGGTCTATAAATCAACCTAAGGTTCTATAAATCAACCTAATTCAGGTGTCCATTTTAGGTCTATATAGCAACCTATTTTAGATCTAAAAATCAACCTATTTTAGACGTCTATTTCTGGTTTAAAAATCAACCTATTTTAGACGTCTAGATTTGGTTTAAAAATCAACCTTTTTTAGACGTCTATTTTTGGTTTAAAAATCAACCTATTTTAGACGTCTATTTTTGGTTTAAAAATCAACCTATTTTAGACGTCTATTTTTGGTTTAAAAATCAACCTTTAGTCAATTTTTGGTTTAAAAATCAACCTTTTTTAAACGTCTATTATTGGTCTGAAAATCAACTTAATTTTATCTTTATCAGTGGTACAGGAATAACCAATTCACATGTACGGATCAATATGTTTGTTAAACCCAAACAACTTCTGTGCATTATTTATACAACTTACGGCTTGTTCAGACTTCAAAATTCCAAAATATGATCATATTTAATGTTTAACTATTTTAAACCTATTTTAAACGTCTACTTTAGGTCTATAAATCAACCTAAGGGGCTATAAATCAACCTAATTTAGGTGTCTATTTTAGGTCTATATATCAACCTATTTTAGATCTAACAATCAACCTATTTTAGATCTATAAATAAACCTATTTTAAACGTCTACTTTAGGTCTATAAATCAACCTAAGGGTCTATAAATCAACCTAATTTAGGCGTCTATTTTAGGTCTATATATCAACCTATTTTAGATCTAAAAATCAACCTATTTTAAACGTCTACTTTAGGTCTATAAATCAACCTAAGGGTCTATAAATCAACCTAATTTAGGCGTCTATTTTAGGTCTATATATCAACCTATTTTAGATCTAAAAATCAACCTATTTTAGACGTCTATTTCTGGTCTATAAATCAACCTATTTTAGATCTATTTTAAACGTCTACTTTAGGTCTATAAATCAACCTAATTTAGGCGTCTATTTTAGGTCTATATATCAACTTATTTTAGATCTAAAAATCAACCTATTTTAGACGTCTATTTCTTGTTTATAAATCGTCTATTTTAGGTCTATATATCAACCTATTTTAGATCTAAAAATAAACCTATTTTAAACGTCTACTTTAGGTCTATAAATCAACCTAAGGGTCTATAATTCAACCTAATTTAGGCGTCTATTTTAGGTCTATATATCAACCTATTTTAGATCTAAAAATCAACCTATTTTAGATGTCTATTTCTGGTCTATAAATCGTCTATTTTAGGTCTATATATCAACCTATTTTAGATCTAAAAATAAACCTATTTTAAACGTCTACTTTAGGTCTATAAATCAACCTAAGGGTCTATAAATCAACCTAATTTAGGCGTCTATTTTAGGTCTATATATCAACCTATTTTAGATCTAAAAATCAACCTATTTTAGATGTCTATTTCTGGTCTATAAATCGTCTATTTTAGGTCTATATATCAACCTATTTTAGATCTAAAAATAAACCTATTTTAAACGTCTACTTTAGGTCTATAAATCAACCTAAGGGTCTATAAATCAACCTAATTTAGGCGTCTATTTTAGGTCTATATATCAACCTATTTTAGATCTAAAAATCAACCTATTTTAGACGTCTATTTCTGGTCTATAAATCGTCTATTTTAGGTCTATATATCAACCTATTTTAGATCTAAAAATCAACCTATTTTAGACGTCTATTTCTGGTCTATTTGAGATCTATAATTAAACCTATTTTAAACGTCTACTTTAGGTCTATAAATCAACCTAAGGGTCTATAAATCAACCTAATTTAGGCGTCTATTTTAGGTCTATATATCAACCTATTTTAGATCTAAAAATCAACCTATTTTAGACGTCTATTTCTGGTCTATTTTAGATCTATAAATAAACCTATTTTAAACGTCTACTTTAGGTCTATAAATCAACCTAAGGGTCTATAAATCAACCTAATTTAGGCGTCTATTTTAGGTCTATATATCAACCTATTTTAGATCTAAAAATCAACAAATTTTAGACGTCTATTTCTGGTCTATAAATCGTCTATTTTAGGTCTATATATCAACCTATTTTAGATCTAAAAATAAACCTATTTTAAACGTCTACTTTAGGTCTATAAATCAACCTAATGGTCTATAAATCAACCTAATTTAGGCGTCTATTTTAGGTCTATATATCAACCTATTTTAGATCTAAAAATCAACCTATTTTAGACGTCTATTTCTGGTCTATAAATCAACCTATTTTAGATCTATAAATAAACCTATTTTAAACGTCTACGTTAGGTCTATAAATCAACCTAAGGGTCTATAAATCAACCTAATCTAGGGGTCTATTTTAGGTCTATATATCAACCTATTTTAGATCTAAAGAATCAACCTATTTTAGACGTCTATTTCTGGTCTATAAATCAACCTATTTTAGATCTATAAATACACCTATTTTAAACGTCTACTTTAGGTCTATAAATCAACCTAAGGGTCTATAAATCAACCTAATTTAGGTGTCTATTTTAGGTCTATATATCAACCTATTTTAGATCTAAAAATCAACCTATTTTAGACGTCTATTTCTGGTCTATTTTAGATCTATAAATAAACCTATTTTAAACGTCTAGTAAATTGAGCCAAGATCAAGATTTTGCAAATTAATAAGGGTTGGGAAACTTTGTTGAATGACCCTACCTCGACAGTTTAGTTTTGACTATTTTAGGTCTATAAATCAACTTATTTTAGGTCTATAAATCAACCTATTTTAGATCTATAAATAAACCTATTTTAAACGTCTACTTTAGGTTTATAAATCAACCTAAGGGTCTATAAATCAACCTAATTTAGGCGTCTATTTTAGGTCTATATATCAACCTATTTTAGATCTAAAAATCAACCTATTTTAAACGTCTACTTTAGGTCTATAAATCAACCTAAGGGTCTATAAATCAACCTAATTTAGGCGTCTATTTTAGGTCTATATATCAACCTATTTTAGATCTAAAAATCAACCTATTTTAGACGTCTATTTCTGGTCTATAAATCAACCTATTTTAGATCTATAAATAAACCTATTTTAAACGTCTACGTTAGGTCTATAAATCAACCTAAGGGTCTATAAATCAACCTAATCTAGGCGTCTATTTTAGGTCTATATATCAACCTATTTTAGATCTAAAAAATCAACCTATTTTAGACGTCTATTTCTGGTCTATAAATCAACCTATTTTAGATCTATTTTAAACGTCTACTTTAGGTCTATAAATCAACCTAAGGGTCTATAAATCAACCTAATTTAGGCGTCTATTTTAAGTCTATATATCAACCTATTTTAGATCTAAAAATCAACCTATTTTAGACGTCTATTTCTGGTCTATAAATCAACCTATTTTAGATCTATAGATAAACCTATTTTAAACGTCTACGTTAGGTCTATAAATCAACCTAAGGGTTTATAAATCAACCTAATCTAGGCGTCTATTTTAGGTCTATATATCAACCTATTTTAGATCTAGAAAATCAACCTATTTTAGACGTCTATTTCTGGTCTATAAATCAACCTATTTTAGATCTATAAATAAACCTATTTTAAACGTCTACTTTAGGTCTATAAATCAACCTAAGGGTCTATAAATCAACCTAATTTAGGCGTCTATTTTAGGTCTATATATCAACCTATTTTAGATGTCTATTTCTGGTCTATAAATCAACCTATTTTAGATCTATTATAAACGTCTACTTTAGGTCTATAAATCAACCTAAGGGTCTATAAATCAACCTAATTTAGGCGTCTATTTTAGGTCTATATATCAACCTATTTTAGATCTAAAAATCAACCTATTTTAGACGTCTATTTCTGGTCTATAAATCAACCTATTTTAGATCTATAAATAAACCTATTTTAAACGTCTACGTTAGGTCTATAAATCAACCTAAGGGTCTATAAATCAACCTAATCTAGGTGTCTATTTTAGGTCTATATATCAACCTATTTTAGATCTAAAAAATCAACCTATTTTAGACGTCTATTTCTGGTCTATAAATCAACCTATTTTAGATCTATTTTAAACGTCTACTTTAGGTCTATAAATCAACCTAAGGGTCTATAAATCAACCTAATTTAGGCGTCTATTTTAGGTCTATATATCAACCTATTTTAGATCTGAAAATAAACCTATTTTAGACGTCTATTTCTGGTCTATAAATCAACCTATTTTAGATCTATTTTAAACGTCTACTTTAGGTCTATAAATCAACCTAAGGGTCTATAAATCAACCTAATTTAGGCGTCTATTTTACGTCTATATATCAACCTATTTTAGATCTAAAAATAAACCTATTTTAAACGTCTACTTTAGGTCTATAAATCAACCTAAGGGTCTATAATTCAACCTAATTTAGGCGTCTATTTTAGGTCTATATATCAACCTATTTTAGATCTAAAAATCAACCTATTTTAGATGTCTATTTCTGGTCTATAAATCGTCTATTTTAGGTCTATATATCAACCTATTTTAGATCTAAAAATAAACCTATTTTAAACGTCTACTTTAGGTCTATAAATCAACCTAAGGGTCTATAAATCAACCTAATTTAGGCGTCTATTTTAGGTCTATATATCAACCTATTTTAGATCTAAAAATCAACCTATTTTAGACGTCTATTTCTGGTCTATAAATCGTCTATTTTAGGTCTATATATCAACCTATTTTAGATTTAAAATTAAACCTATTTTAGACGTCTATTTCTGGTCTATTTGAGATCTATAATTAAACCTATTTTAAACGTCTACTTTAGGTCTATAAATCAACCTAAGGGTCTATAAATCAACCTAATTTAGGCGTCTATTTTAGGTCTATATATCAACCTATTTTAGATCTAAAAATCAACCTATTTTAGACGTCTATTTCTGGTCTACTTTAGATCTATAAATACACCTATTTTAAACGTCTACTTTAGGTCTATAAATCAACCTAAGGGTCTATAAATCAACCTAATTTAGGCGTCTATTTTAGGTCTATATATCAACCTATTTTAGATCTAAAAATCAACCTATTTTAGACGTCTATTTCTGGTCTATAAATCGTCTATTTTAGGTCTATATATCAACCTATTTTAGATCTAAAAATAAACCTATTTTAGACATCTATTTGAGATCTATAATTAAACCTATTTTAAACGTCTACTTTAGGTCTATAAATACACCTAAGGGTCTATAAATCAACCTAATTTAGGCGTCTATTTTAGGTCTATATATCAACCTATTTTAGATCTAAAAATCAACCTATTTTAGACGTCTATTTCTGGTCTATAAATCAACCTATTTTAGATCTATTTTAAACGTCTACTTTAGGTCTATAAATCAACCTAAGGGTCTATAAATCAACCTAATTTAGGCGTCTATTTTAGGTCTATATATCAACCTATTTTAGATCTAAAAAATCAACCTATTTTAGACGTCTATTTCTGGTCTATAAATCAACCTATTTTAGATCTATAAATAAACCTATTTTAAACGTCTACTTTAGGTCTATAAATCAACCTAATGGTCTATAAATCAACCTAATTTAGGTGTCTATTTTAGGTCTATATATCAACCTATTTTAGATCTAAAAATCAACCTATTTTAGACGTCTATTTCTGGTTTAAAAATCAACCTATTTTAGATCTATTTTAAACGTCTACTTTAGGTCTATAAATCAACCTAAGGGTCTATAAATCAACCTAATTTAGGCGTCTATTTTAGGTCTATATATCAACCTATTTTAGATCTAAAAATCAACCTATTTTAGACGTCTATTTCTGGTCTATTTTAGATCTATAAATAAACCTATTTTAAACGTCTAGTAAATTGAGCAGAGATCAAGATTTTGCAAATTAATAAGGGTTGGGAAACTTTGTTGAATGACCCTACCTCGACAGTTTAGTTTTGACTATTTTAGGTCTATAAATCAACTTATTTTAGGTCTATAAATCAACCTATTTTAGATCTATAAATAAACCTATTTTAAACGTCTACTTTAGGTCTATAAATCAACCTAAGGGTCTATAAATCAACCTAATTTAGGCGTCTATTTTAGGTCTATATATCAACCTATTTTAGATCTAAAAATCAACCTATTTTAAACGTCTACTTTAGGTCTATAAATCAACCTAAGGGTCTATAAATCAACCTAATTTAGGCGTCTATTTTAGGTCTATATATCAACCTATTTTAGATCTAAAAATCAACCTATTTTAGACGTCTATTTCTGGTCTATAAATCAACCTATTTTAGATCTATAAATAAACCTATTTTAAACGTCTACGTTAGGTCTATAAATCAACCTAAGGGTCTATAAATCAACCTAATCTAGGCGTCTATTTTAGGTCTATATATCAACCTATTTTAGATCTAACAATCAACCTATTTTAGACGTCTATTTCTGGTCTATTTTAGATCTATAAATAAACCTATTTTAAACGTCTAGTAAATTGAGCCAAGATCAAGATTTTGCAAATTAATAAGGGTTGGGAAACTTTGTTGAACGACCCTACCTCGACAGTTTAGTTTTGACTATTTTAGGTCTATAAATCAACTTATTTTAGGTCTATAAATCAACCTATTTTAGATCTATAAATGAACCTATTTTAAACGTCTACTTTAGGTCTATAAATCAACCTAAGGGTCTATAAATCAACCTAATTTAGGCGTCTATTTTAGGTCTATATATCAACCTATTTTAGATCTAAAAATCAACCTATTTTAAACGTCTACTTTAGGTCTATAAATCAACCTAAGGGTCTATAAATCAACCTAATTTAGGCGTCTATTTTAGGTCTATATATCAACCTATTTTAGATCTAAAAATCAACCTATTTTAGACGTCTATTTCTGGTCTATAAATCAACCTATTTTAGATCTATAAATAAACCTATTTTAAACGTCTACTATAGGTCTATAAATCAACCTATTTTAGGTCTATAAATCAACCTATTTTAGATCTATAAATAAACCTATTTTAAACGCCTACTATAGGTCTATAAATCAACCTAAGGGTCTATAAATCAACCTAATTTAGGTGTCTATTTTAGGTCTATATATCAACCTATTATAGATCTAAAAATCAACCTATTTTAGACGTCTATTTCTGGTCTATTTTAGATCTATAAATCAACCTATTAAAAACGTCTACTTTAGGTCTATAGATCAACCTAAGGGTCTATAAATCAACCTAATTTAGGCGTCTATTTTAGGTCTATATATCAACCTATTTTAGATCTAAAAATCAACCTATTTTAGACGTCTATTTCTGGTCTATAAATCAACCTATTTTAGATCTATAAATAAACCTATTTTAAACGTCTACGTTAGGTCTATAAATCATCCTAAGGGTCTATAAATCAACCTAATCTAGGCGTCTATTTTAGGTCTATATATCAACCTATTTTAGATCTAAAAAAATCAACCTATTTTAGACGTCTATTTCTGGTCTATAAATCAACCTATTTTAGATCTATAAATAAACCTATTTTAAACGTCTACTTTAGGTCTATAAATCAACCTAAGGGTCTATAAATCAACCTAATTTAGGTGTCTATTTTAGGTCTATATATCAACCTATTTTAGATCTAACAATCAACCTATTTTAGACGTCTATTTCTGGTCTATTTTAGATCTATAAATAAACCTATTTTAAACGTCTAGTAAATTGAGCCAAGATCAAGATTTTGCAAATTAATAAGTGTTGGGAAACTTTGTTGAATGACCCTACCTCGACAGTTTAGTTTTGACTATTTTAGGTCTATAAATCAACTTATTTTAGGTCTATAAATCAATCTATTTTAGATCTATAAATAAACCTATTTTAAACGTCTACTTTAGGTCTATAAATCAACCTAAGGGTCTATAAATCAACCTAATTTAGGCGTCTATTTTAGGTCTATATATCAACCTATTTTAGATCTAAAAATCAACCTATTTTAAACGTCTACTTTAGGTCTATAAATCAACCTAAGGGTCTATAAATCAACCTAATTTAGGCGTCTATTTTAGGTCTATATATCAACCTATTTTAGATCTAAAAATCAACCTATTTTAGACGTCTATTTCTGGTCTATAAATCAACCTATTTTAGATCTATTTTAAACGTCTACTTTAGGTCTATAAATCAACCTAAGGGTCTATAAATCAACCTAATTTAGGCGTCTATTTTAGGTCTATATATCAACCTATTTTAGATCTAAAAATCATCCTATTTTAGACGTCTATTTCTGGTCTATAAATCAACCTATTTTAGATCTATAAATAAACCTATTTTAAACGTCTACGTTAGGTCTATAAATCAACCTAATCTAGGCGTCTATTTTAGGTCTATATATCAACCTATTTTAGATCTAAAAAAATCAACCTATTTTAGACGTCTATTTCTGGTCTATAAATCAACCTATTTTAGATCTATAAATAAACCTATTTTAAACGTCTACTTTAGGTCTATAAATCAACCTAATTCAGGTGTCCATTTTAGGTCTATATAGCAACCTATTTTAGATCTAAAAATCAACCTATTTTAGACGTCTATTTCTGGTTTAAAAATCAACCTATTTTAGACGTCTAGATTTGGTTTAAAAATCAACCTATTTTAGACGTCTATTTTTGGTTTAAAAATCAACATTTTTTAGACGTCTATTTTTGGTCTAAAAATCAACCTATTTTAGACGTCTATTTTTGGTTTAAAAATCAACCTTTTTTAGACGTCTATTTTTGGTTTAAAAATCAACCTATTTTAGACGTCTATTTTTGGTTAAAAAATCAACCTATTTTAGACGTCTATTTTTGGTTTAAAAATCAACCTATTTTAGACGTCTATTTCTGGTCTATAAATCAACCTATTTTAGATCTATTTTAAACGTCTACTTTAGGTCTATAAATCAACCTAAGGGTCTATAAATCAACCTAATTTAGGCGTCTATTTTAGGTCTATATATCAACCTATTTTAGATCTAAAAATCAACCTATTTTAGACGTCTATTTCTGGTCTATTTTAGATCTATAAATAAACCTATTTTAAACGTCTACTTTAGGTCTATAAATCAACCTAAGGGTCTATAAATCAACCTAATTTAGGCGTCTATTTTAGGTCTATATATCAACCTATTTTAGATCTAAAAATCAACCTATTTTAGACGTCTATTTCTGGTCTATAAATCGTCTATTTTAGGTCTATATATCAACCTATTTTAGATCTAAAAATAAACCTATTTTAAGCGTCTACTTTAGGTCTATAAATCAACCTAAGGGTCTATAAATCAACCTAATTTAGGCGTCTATTTTAGGTCTTATATATCAACCTATTTTAGATCTAAAAATCAACCTATTTTAGACGTCTATTTCTGGTCTATAAATCGTAACGCGCTTCCAGCCAGTCTTTGCAGGCACGAGCAATGTTTCAAAGAAAATTTGATCAACATGCGACGGGCATTTTTTGCCAGATCGCTCCAAAATCGTTTGCAGTGTGCCCCCTACTCGTCCATCCGCAGAACAGGTATCGCTGTAGCCTAGCCCGGCTGTCTTTGGGCAAGGACTGGAAACCAAGTAGACAACGGGCCATTCCCACAGACTGACAATTTAGGCCGAGAGTCCTGAACGCCACACGCCATGTTGAAAATGCATGACCGGATTGGAGATGTGACAGTCGTTGCTTTGCTTTTAGGTTGTTTCTGCTGCTCCATGGAGTCTGGTGTGCGCATTTACAATGTGGAGCCTTTGATGGAGAAGGGCCACTTGGGTGAGCGTCTTGCTGCTCGGCGCTGGCCGGGCGCCTGCTAACATGGCCCGCCGTCTGCTTTGCAGATCACGAGCAGGTGGGCAGCGTGGCGTCATGCTGCATCGCTCCAACCTGCTGGCCGTGGTCGGGGGCGGAGTCAGCCCCAAGTTCTCTGAGATATCCGGTGGGTGCCTTTTGAATTGGGCGAGCACGACCATGAAGCCAACCGGTGTGACTTTTCAGTGCTGATCTGGGATGACGCGTGCGATTCCCGAGACGCCAAAGACAAGCTGGTCCTGGAGTTCACCTTCACCAAGCCGGTGCTGGCGGTCCGGATGCGACACGACAAGTGAGTGGCGGCGGCTCGCTAAACTGGCCGAGAGGAGCGCAAACGTTGAAAGCAAACAAATTGGCGGGCTGCCTCCTCCCAGGATCGTCATGGTGTTGAAGAACAGGATCTATGTGTACAGCTTACCCGACAAGCCGCTCAAGCTCTTTGAGTTTGATACGCGCGACAACCCCAAAGGTGAGCGAGTGAGCCAGCGAGCGCTCGGCCAGTCAGTCGCGCGGCTTCCTTTTATTAGCGTCTGCTTTTCCACCAGGTCTGTGCGACTTGTGTCCGAGTCTGGACAAGCAGCTGCTGGTTTTCCCGGGACACAAATGTGGAAGTCTGCAGCTGGCGGTAAATTGCCCCTCACACTTCCAAGCGTACGCGGGAGAGCCTGCGTCGCCGTCATTAGTCCGCTCCCGCCCTCCAGGACCTGTCCAACAGCAAGCCCGGGACGTCGTCGGCGCCGTTCACCATCAACGCGCACCAGAGCGAGATCGCCTGCCTGGCGCTCAACCAGCCGGGAAGCGTGGCCGCCTCGGCCTCTCGCAAGGGGACGCTCATACGCCTCTTTGACACCAGCAGCCGCGACAAACTGGTGGAGCTGCGGCGAGGCACCGACCCCGCCACGCTCTACTGGTAAGCGTGCCCCCCCCCTTATTATTATTATTTTTTTTAATTGTCGGTTTGCTCACCGCTGACCATGTCCCCTCCCCGCACCTGCACAGCCTCAACTTCAGTCACGACTCGTCCTTCTTGTGCGCATCCAGTGACAAAGGGACGGTCCACATCTTCGCCCTGAAAGACACCAAACTTAACCGCCGCTCCGCGTAAGACCGCCGCTCCGCGTAAGGCCGCCGCCTTATATTATGTCTACTTTGGGTCTATAAATCAACCTAAGGGTCTATAAATCAACCTAATTTAGGCGTCTATTTTAGGTCTATATATCAACCTATTTTAGATCTAAAAATCAACCTATTTTAGACGTCTATTTCTGGTCTATAAATCAACCTATTTTAGATCTATAAATAAACCTATTTTAAACGTCTACGTTAGGTCTATAAATCAACCTAATCTAGGCGTCTATTTTAGGTCTATATATCAACCTATTTTAGATCTAAAAAAATCAACCTATTTTAGACGTCTATTTCTGGTCTATAAATCAACCTATTTTAGATCTATAAATAAACCTATTTTAAACGTCTACTTTAGGTCTATAAATCAACCTAAGGTTCTATAAATCAACCTAATTCAGGTGTCCATTTTAGGTCTATATAGCAACCTATTTTAGATCTAAAAATCAACCTATTTTAGACGTCTATTTCTGGTTAAAAAAATTAACCTATTTTAGACGTCTAGTTTTGGTTTAAAAATCAACCTTTTTTACACGTCTATTTTTGGTTTAAAAATCAACCTTTTTTAGACGTCTATTTTTGGTTTAAAAATCAACCTTTTTTAGACGTCTATTTTTGGTTTAAAAATCAACATTTTTTAGACGTCTATTTTTGGTTTAAAAATCAACCTATTTTAGACGTCTATTTTTGGTTTAAAAATCAACCTTTTTCAGACGTCTATTTTTGGTTTAAAAATCAACCTTGTTTAGTCAATTTTTGGTTTAACAATCAACCTTGTTTAGTCAATTTTTGGTTTAACAATCAACCTTTTTTAAACGTCTATTTTTGGTCTGAAAATCAACTTAATTTTATCTTTATCAGTGGTACAGGAATAACCAATTCACATGTACGGATCAATATGCTTGTTAAACGCAAACAACTTCTGTGCATTATTTATACAACTTACGGCTTGTTCAGACTTCAAAATTCCTAAATATGATCATATTTAATGTTTAATTATTTTAAACCTATTTTAAAAGTCTAGTTTAGGTCTATAAATCAACCTAAGGGTCTATAAATCAACCTAATTTAGGCGTCTATTTTAGGTCTATATATCAACCTATTTTAGATCTAAAAAAATAAACCTATTTTAAACGTCTACTTTAGGTCTATAAATCAACCTAATTTAGGCGTCTATTTTAGGTCTATATATCAACCTATTTTAGATCTAAAAATCAACCTATTTTAGACGTCTATTTCTGGTCTATAAATCAACCTATTTTAGATCTATTTTAAACGTCTACTTTAGGTCTATAAATCAACCTAAGGGTCTATAAATCAACCTATTTTAGGCGTCTATTTTAGGTCTATATATCAACCTATTTTAGATCTAAAAATCAACCTATTTTAGACGTCTATTTCTGGTCTATAAATCAACCTATTTTAGATCTATTTTAAACGTCTACTTTAGGTCTATAAATCAACCTAAGGGTCTATAAATCAACCTAATTTAGGCGTCTATTTTCGGTCTATATATCAACCTATTTTAGATCTAAAAATCAACCTATTTTAGACGTCTATTTCTGGTCTATAAATCAACCTATTTTAGATCTATAAATAAACCTATTTTAAACGTCTACGTTAGGTCTATAAATCAACCTAAGGGTCTATAAATCAACCTAATCTAGGGGTCTATTTTAGGTCTATATATCAACCTATTTTAGATCTAAAAAATCAACCTATTTTAGACGTCTATTTCTGGTCTATAAATCAACCTATTTATATCTATAAATAAACCTATTTTAAACGTCTACTTTAGGTCTATAAATCAACCTAAGGGTCTATAAATCAACCTAATTTAGGTGTCTATTTTAGGTCTATATATCAACCTATTTTAGATCTAAAAATCAACCTATTTTAGACGTCTATTTCTGGTTTAAAAATCAACCTATTTTAGATCTATTTTAAACGTCTACTTTAGGTCTATAAATCAACCTAAGGGTCTATAAATCAACCTAATTTAGGCGTCTATTTTAGGTCTATATATCAACCTATTTTAGATCTAAAAATCAACCTATTTTAGACGTCTATTTCTGGTCTATTTTAGATCTATAAATAAACCTATTTTAAACGTCTAGTAAATTGAGCCAAGATCAAGATTTTGCAAATTAATAAGGGTTGGGAAACTTTGTTGAATGACCCTACCTCGACAGTTTAGTTTTGACTATTTTAGGTCTATAAATCAACTTATTTTAGGTCTATAAATCAACCTATTTTAGATCTATAAATAAACCTATTTTAAACGTCTACTTTAGGTCTATAAATCAACCTAAGGGTCTATAAATCAACCTAATTTAGGCGTCTATTTTAGGTCTATATATCAACCTATTTTAGATCTAAAAATCAACCTATTTTAAACGTCTACTTTAGGTCTATAAATCAACCTAAGGGTCTATAAATCAACCTAATTTAGGCGTCTATTTTAGGTCTATATATCAACCTATTTTAGATCTAAAAATCAACCTATTTTAGACGTCTATTTCTGGTCTATAAATCAACTTATTTTAGATCTATAAATAAACCTATTTTAAACGTCTACGTTAGGTCTATAAATCAACCTAAGGGTCTATAAATCAACCTAATCTAGGCGTCTATTTTAGGTCTATATATCAACCTATTTTAGATCTAAAAAATCAACCTATTTTAGACGTCTATTTCTGGTCTATAAATCAACCTATTTTAGATCTATTTTAAACGTCTACTTTAGGTCTATAAATCAACCTAAGGGTCTATAAATCAACCTAATTTAGGCGTCTATTTTAGGTCTATATATCAACCTATTTTAGATCTAAAAATCAACCTATTTTAGACGTCTATTTCTGGTCTATAAATCAACCTATTTTAGATCTATAGATAAACCTATTTTAAACGTCTACGTTAGGTCTATAAATCAACCTAAGGGTTTATAAATCAACCTAATCTAGGCGTCTATTTTAGGTCTATATATCAACCTATTTTAGATCTAGAAAATCAACCTATTTTAGACGTCTATTTCTGGTCTATAAATCAACCTATTTTAGATCTATAAATAAACCTATTTTAAACGTCTACTTTAGGTCTATAAATCAACCTAAGGGTCTATAAATCAACCTAATTTAGGCGTCTATTTTAGGTCTATATATCAACCTATTTTAGATGTCTATTTCTGGTCTATAAATCAACCTATTTTAGATCTATTATAAACGTCTACTTTAGGTCTATAAATCAACCTAAGGGTCTATAAATCAACCTAATTTAGGCATCTATTTTAGGTCTATATATCAACCTATTTTAGATCTAAAAATCAACCTATTTTAGACGTCTATTTCTGGTCTATTTTAGATCTATAAATAAACCTATTTTAAACGTCTAGTAAATTGAGCCAAGATCAAGATTTTGCAAATTAATAAGGGTTGGGAAACTTTGTTGAATGACCCTACCTCGACAGTTTAGTTTTGACTATTTTAGGTCTATAAATCAACTTATTTTAGGTCTATAAATCAACCTATTTTAGATCTATAAATAAACCTATTTTAAACGTCTACTTTAGGTCTATAAATCAACCTAAGGGTCTATAAATCAACCTAATTTAGGCGTCTATTTTAGGTCTATATATCAACCTATTTTAGATCTAAAAATCAACCTATTTTAAACGTCTACTTTAGGTCTATAAATCAACCTAAGGGTCTATAAATAAACCTAATTTAGGCGTCTATTTTAGGTCTATATATCAACCTATTTTAGATCTAAAAATCAACCTATTTTAGACGTCTATTTCTGGTCTATAAATCAACCTATTTTAGATCTATAAATAAACCTATTTTAAACGTCTACGTTAGGTCTATAAATCAACCTAAGGGTCTATAAATCAACCTAATCTAGGCGTCTATTTTAGATCTAAAAAATCAACCTATTTTAGACGTCTATTTCTGGTCTATAAATCAACCTATTTTAGATCTATAAATAAACCTATTTTAAACGTCTACTTTAGGACTATAAATCAACCTAAGGGTCTATAAATCAACCTAATTTAGGTGTCTATTTTAGGTCTATATATCAACCTATTTTAGATCTAACAATCAACCTATTTTAGACGTCTATTTCTGGTCTATTTTAGATCTATAAATAAACCTATTTTAAACGTCTAGTAAATTGAGCCAAGATCAAGATTTTGCAAATTAATAAGGGTTGGGAAACTTTGTTGAACGACCCTACCTCGACAGTTTAGTTTTGACTATTTTAGGTCTATAAATCAACTTATTTTAGGTCTATAAATCAACCTATTTTAGATCTATAAATGAACCTATTTTAAACGTCTACTTTAGGTCTATAAATCAACCTAAGGGTCTATAAATCAACCTAATTTAGGCGTCTATTTTAGGTCTATATATCAACCTATTTTAGATCTAAAAATCAACCTATTTTAAACGTCTACTTTAGGTCTATAAATCAACCTAAGGGTCTATAAATCAACCTAATTTAGGCGTCTATTTTAGGTCTATATATCAACCTATTTTAGATCTAAAAATCAACCTATTTTAGACGTCTATTTCTGGTCTATAAATCGACCTATTTTAGATCTATAAATAAACCTATTTTAAACGTCTACGTTAGGTCTATAAATCAACCTAAGGGTCTATAAATCAACCTAATCTAGGCGTCTATTTTAGGTCTATATATCAACCCATTTTAGATCTAAAAAATCAACCTATTTTAGACGTCTATTTCTGGTCTATAAATCAACCTATTTTAGATCTATTTTAAACGTCTACTTTAGGTCTAAATCAACCTAAGGGTCTATAAATCAACCTAATTTAGGCGTCTATTTTAGGTCTATATATCAACCTATTTTAGATCTAAAAATCATCCTATTTTAGACGTCTATTTCTGGTCTATAAATCAACCTATTTTAGATCTATAAATAAACCTATTTTAAACGTCTACGTTAGGTCTATAAATCAACCTAATCTAGGCGTCTATTTTAGGTCTATATATCAACCTATTTTAGATCTAAAAAAATCAACCTATTTTAGACGTCTATTTCTGGTCTATAAATCAACCTATTTTAGATCTATAAATGAACCTATTTTAAACGTCTACTTTAGGTCTATAAATCAACCTAAGGTTCTATAAATCAACCTAATTCAGGTGTCCATTTTAGGTCTATATAGCAACCTATTTTAGATCTAAAAATCATCATATTTTAGACGTCTATTTCTGGTTTAAAAATCAACCTATTTTAGACGTCTAGATTTGGTTTAAAAATCAACCTTTTTTAGACGTCTATTTTTGGTTTAAAAATCAACCTATTTTAGACGTCTATTTTTGGTTTAAAAATCAACCTATTTTAGACGTCTATTTTTGGTTTAAAAATCAACCTTTTTTAAACGTCTATTATTGGTCTGAAAATCAACTTAATTTTATCTTTATCAGTGGTACAGGAATAACCAATTCACATGTACGGATCAATATGCTTGTTAAACCCAAACAACTTCTGTGCATTATTTATACAACTTACGGCTTGTTCAGACTTCAAAATTCCAAAATATGATCATATTTAATGTTTAATTATTTTAAACCTATTTTAAAAGTCTACTTTAGGTCTATAAATCAACCTAAGGGTCTATAAATCAACCTAATTTAGGCGTCTATTTTAGGTCTATATATCAACCTATTTTAGATCTAAAAATCAACTTATTTTAGACGTCTATTTCTGGTCTATTAATCAACCTATTTTAGATCTATAAATAAACCTATTTTAAACGTCTACAATAGGTCTATAAATCAACCTAAGGGTCTATAAATCAACCTAATCTAGGCGTCTATTTTAGGTCTATATATCAACCTATTTTAGATCTAAAAAATCAACCTATTTTAGACGTCTATTTCTGGTCTATTTTAGATCTATAATTAAACCTATTTTAAACGTCTACTTTAGGTCTATAAATCAACCTAAGGGTCTATAAATCAACCTAATTTAGGTGTCTATTTTAGGTCTATATATCAACCTATTTTAGATCTAAAAATCAACCTATTTTAGACGTCTATTTCTGGTTTAAAAATCAACCTATTTTAGATCTATTTTAAACGTCTACTTTAGGTCTATAAATCAACCTAAGGGTCTATAAATCAACCTAATTTAGGCGTCTATTTTAGGTCTATATATCAACCTATTTTAGATCTAAAAATCAACCTATTTTAGACATCTATTTCTGGTCTATTTTAGATCTATAAATAAACCTATTTTAAACGTCTAGTAAATTGAGCAGAGATCAAGATTTTGCAAATTAATAAGGGTTGGGAAACTTTGTTGAATGACCCTACCTCGACAGTTTAGTTTTGACTATTTTAGGTCTATAAATCAACTTATTTTAGGTCTATAAATCAACCTATTTTAGATCTATAAATAAACCTATTTTAAACGTCTACTTTAGGTCTATAAATCAACCTAAGGGTCTATAAATCAACCTAATTTAGGCGTCTATTTTAGGTCTATATATCAACCTATTTTAGATCTAAAAATCAACCTATTTTAAACGTCTACTTTAGGTCTATAAATCAACCTAAGGGTCTATAAATCAACCTAATTTAGGCGTCTATTTTAGGTCTATATATCAACCTATTTTAGATCTAAAAATCAACCTATTTTAGACGTCTATTTCTGGTCTATAAATCAACCTATTTTAGATCTATAAATAAACCTATTTTAAACGTCTACGTTAGGTCTATAAATCAACCTAAGGGTCTATAAATCAACCTAATCTAGGCGTCTATTTTAGGTCTATATATCAACCTATTTTAGATCTAACAATCAACCTATTTTAGACGTCTATTTCTGGTCTATTTTAGATCTATAAATAAACCTATTTTAAACGTCTAGTAAATTGAGCCAAGATCAAGATTTTGCAAATTAATAAGGGTTGGGAAACTTTGTTGAACGACCCTACCTCGACAGTTTAGTTTTGACTATTTTAGGTCTATAAATCAACTTATTTTAGGTCTATAAATCAACCTATTTTAGATCTATAAATGAACCTATTTTAAACGTCTACTTTAGGTCTATAAATCAACCTAAGGGTCTATAAATCAACCTAATTTAGGCGTCTATTTTAGGTCTATATATCAACCTATTTTAGATCTAAAAATCAACCTATTTTAAACGTCTACTTTAGGTCTATAAATCAACCTAAGGGTCTATAAATCAACCTAATTTAGGCGTCTATTTTAGGTCTATATATCAACCTATGTTAGATCTAAAAATCAACCTATTTTAGACGTCTATTTCTGGTCTATAAATCGACCTATTTTAGATCTATAAATAAACCTATTTTAAACGTCTACGTTAGGTCTATAAATCAACCTAAGGGTCTATAAATCAACCTAATCTAGGCGTCTATTTTAGGTCTATATATCAACCTATTTTAGATCTAAAAAATCAACCTATTTTAGACGTCTATTTCTGGTCTATAAATCAACCTATTTTAGATCTATTTTAAACGTCTACTTTAGGTCTATAAATCAACCTAAGGGTCTATAAATCAACCTAATTTAGGCGTCTATTTTAGGTCTATATATCAACCTATTTTAGATCTAAAAATCAACCTATTTTAGACGTCTATTTCTGGTCTATAAATCAACCTATTTTAGATCTATAAATAAACCTATTTTAAACGTCTACGTTAGGTCTATAAATCAACCTAAGGGTCTATAAATCAACCTAATCTAGGCGTCTATTTTAGGTCTATATATCAACCTATTTTAGATCTAAAAAATCAACCTATTTTAGACGTCTATTTCTGGTCTATAAATCAACCTATTTTAGATCTATAAATAAACCTATTTTAAACGTCTACTTTAGGTCTATAAATCAACCTAAGGGTCTATAAATCAACCTAATTTAGGTGTCTATTTTAGGTCTATATATCAACCTATTTTAGATCTAACAATCAACCTATTTTAGACGTCTATTTCTGGTCTATTTTAGATCTATAAATAAACCTATTTTAAACGTCTAGTAAATTGAGCCAAGATCAAGATTTTGCAAATTAATAAGGGTTGGGAAACTTTGTTGAATGACCCTACCTCGACAGTTTAGTTTTGACTATTTTAGGTCTATAAATCAACTTATTTTAGGTCTATAAATCAACCTATTTTAGATCTATAAATAAACCTATTTTAAACGTCTACTTTAGGTCTATAAATCAACCTAAGGGTCTATAAATCAACCTAATTTAGGCGTCTATTTTAGGTCTATATATCAACCTATTTTAGATCTAAAAATCAACCTATTTTAAACGTCTACTTTAGGTCTATAAATCAACCTAAGGGTCTATAAATCAACCTAATTTAGGCGTCTATTTTAGGTCTATATATCAACCTATTTTAGACGTCTATTTCTGGTCTATAAATCGACCTATTTTAGATCTATAAATAAATCTATTTTAAACGTCTACGTTAGGTCTATAAATCAACCTAAGGGTCTATAAATCAACCTAATCTAGGCATCTATTTTAGGTCTATATATCAACCTATTTTAGATCTAAAAAATCAACCTATTTTAGACGTCTATTTCTGGTCTATAAATCAACCTAGTTTAGATCTATTTTAAACGTCTACTTTAGGTCTATAAATCAACCTAAGGGTCTATAAATCAACCTAATTTAGGCGTCTATTTTAGGTCTATATATCAACCTATTTTAGATCTAAAAATCATCCTATTTTAGACGTCTATTTCTGGTCTATAAATCAACCTATTTTAGATCTATAAATAAACCTATTTTAAACGTCTACGTTAGGTCTATAAATCAACCTAATCTAGGCGTCTATTTTAGGTCTATATATCAACCTATTTTAGATCTAAAAAAATCAACCTATTTTAGACGTCTATTTCTGGTCTATAAATCAACCTATTTTAGATCTATAAATAAACCTATTTTAAACGTCTACTTTAGGTCTATAAATCAACCTAAGGTTCTATAAATCAACCTAATTCAGGTGTCCATTTTAGGTCTATATAGCAACCTATTTTAGATCTAAAAATCAACCTATTTTAGACGTCTATTTCTGGTTTAAAAATCAACCTATTTTAGACGTCTAGATTTGGTTTAAAAATCAACCTTTTTTAGACGTCTATTTTTGGTTTAAAAATCAACCTATTTTAGACGTCTATTTTTGGTTTAAAAATCAACCTATTTTAGACGTCTATTTTTGGTTTAAAAATCAACCTTTAGTCAATTTTTGGTTTAAAAATCAACCTTTTTTAAACGTCTATTATTGGTCTGAAAATCAACTTAATTTTATCTTTATCAGTGGTACAGGAATAACCAATTCACATGTACGGATCAATATGTTTGTTAAACCCAAACAACTTCTGTGCATTATTTATACAACTTACGGCTTGTTCAGACTTCAAAATTCCAAAATATGATCATATTTAATGTTTAACTATTTTAAACCTATTTTAAACGTCTACTTTAGGTCTATAAATCAACCTAAGGGGCTATAAATCAACCTAATTTAGGTGTCTATTTTAGGTCTATATATCAACCTATTTTAGATCTAACAATCAACCTATTTTAGATCTATAAATAAACCTATTTTAAACGTCTACTTTAGGTCTATAAATCAACCTAAGGGTCTATAAATCAACCTAATTTAGGCGTCTATTTTAGGTCTATATATCAACCTATTTTAGATCTAAAAATCAACCTATTTTAAACGTCTACTTTAGGTCTATAAATCAACCTAAGGGTCTATAAATCAACCTAATTTAGGCGTCTATTTTAGGTCTATATATCAACCTATTTTAGATCTAAAAATCAACCTATTTTAGACGTCTATTTCTGGTCTATAAATCAACCTATTTTAGATCTATTTTAAACGTCTACTTTAGGTCTATAAATCAACCTAATTTAGGCGTCTATTTTAGGTCTATATATCAACTTATTTTAGATCTAAAAATCAACCTATTTTAGACGTCTATTTCTTGTTTATAAATCGTCTATTTTAGGTCTATATATCAACCTATTTTAGATCTAAAAATAAACCTATTTTAAACGTCTACTTTAGGTCTATAAATCAACCTAAGGGTCTATAATTCAACCTAATTTAGGCGTCTATTTTAGGTCTATATATCAACCTATTTTAGATCTAAAAATCAACCTATTTTAGATGTCTATTTCTGGTCTATAAATCGTCTATTTTAGGTCTATATATCAACCTATTTTAGATCTAAAAATAAACCTATTTTAAACGTCTACTTTAGGTCTATAAATCAACCTAAGGGTCTATAAATCAACCTAATTTAGGCGTCTATTTTAGGTCTATATATCAACCTATTTTAGATCTAAAAATCAACCTATTTTAGATGTCTATTTCTGGTCTATAAATCGTCTATTTTAGGTCTATATATCAACCTATTTTAGATCTAAAAATAAACCTATTTTAAACGTCTACTTTAGGTCTATAAATCAACCTAAGGGTCTATAAATCAACCTAATTTAGGCGTCTATTTTAGGTCTATATATCAACCTATTTTAGATCTAAAAATCAACCTATTTTAGACGTCTATTTCTGGTCTATAAATCGTCTATTTTAGGTCTATATATCAACCTATTTTAGATCTAAAAATCAACCTATTTTAGACGTCTATTTCTGGTCTATTTGAGATCTATAATTAAACCTATTTTAAACGTCTACTTTAGGTCTATAAATCAACCTAAGGGTCTATAAATCAACCTAATTTAGGCGTCTATTTTAGGTCTATATATCAACCTATTTTAGATCTAAAAATCAACCTATTTTAGACGTCTATTTCTGGTCTATTTTAGATCTATAAATAAACCTATTTTAAACGTCTACTTTAGGTCTATAAATCAACCTAAGGGTCTATAAATCAACCTAATTTAGGCGTCTATTTTAGGTCTATATATCAACCTATTTTAGATCTAAAAATCAACAAATTTTAGACGTCTATTTCTGGTCTATAAATCGTCTATTTTAGGTCTATATATCAACCTATTTTAGATCTAAAAATAAACCTATTTTAAACGTCTACTTTAGGTCTATAAATCAACCTAATGGTCTATAAATCAACCTAATTTAGGCGTCTATTTTAGGTCTATATATCAACCTATTTTAGATCTAAAAATCAACCTATTTTAGACGTCTATTTCTGGTCTATAAATCAACCTATTTTAGATCTATAAATAAACCTATTTTAAACGTCTACGTTAGGTCTATAAATCAACCTAAGGGTCTATAAATCAACCTAATCTAGGGGTCTATTTTAGGTCTATATATCAACCTATTTTAGATCTAAAGAATCAACCTATTTTAGACGTCTATTTCTGGTCTATAAATCAACCTATTTTAGATCTATAAATACACCTATTTTAAACGTCTACTTTAGGTCTATAAATCAACCTAAGGGTCTATAAATCAACCTAATTTAGGTGTCTATTTTAGGTCTATATATCAACCTATTTTAGATCTAAAAATCAACCTATTTTAGACGTCTATTTCTGGTCTATTTTAGATCTATAAATAAACCTATTTTAAACGTCTAGTAAATTGAGCCAAGATCAAGATTTTGCAAATTAATAAGGGTTGGGAAACTTTGTTGAATGACCCTACCTCGACAGTTTAGTTTTGACTATTTTAGGTCTATAAATCAACTTATTTTAGGTCTATAAATCAACCTATTTTAGATCTATAAATAAACCTATTTTAAACGTCTACTTTAGGTTTATAAATCAACCTAAGGGTCTATAAATCAACCTAATTTAGGCGTCTATTTTAGGTCTATATATCAACCTATTTTAGATCTAAAAATCAACCTATTTTAAACGTCTACTTTAGGTCTATAAATCAACCTAAGGGTCTATAAATCAACCTAATTTAGGCGTCTATTTTAGGTCTATATATCAACCTATTTTAGATCTAAAAATCAACCTATTTTAGACGTCTATTTCTGGTCTATAAATCAACCTATTTTAGATCTATAAATAAACCTATTTTAAACGTCTACGTTAGGTCTATAAATCAACCTAAGGGTCTATAAATCAACCTAATCTAGGCGTCTATTTTAGGTCTATATATCAACCTATTTTAGATCTAAAAAATCAACCTATTTTAGACGTCTATTTCTGGTCTATAAATCAACCTATTTTAGATCTATTTTAAACGTCTACTTTAGGTCTATAAATCAACCTAAGGGTCTATAAATCAACCTAATTTAGGCGTCTATTTTAAGTCTATATATCAACCTATTTTAGATCTAAAAATCAACCTATTTTAGACGTCTATTTCTGGTCTATAAATCAACCTATTTTAGATCTATAGATAAACCTATTTTAAACGTCTACGTTAGGTCTATAAATCAACCTAAGGGTTTATAAATCAACCTAATCTAGGCGTCTATTTTAGGTCTATATATCAACCTATTTTAGATCTAGAAAATCAACCTATTTTAGACGTCTATTTCTGGTCTATAAATCAACCTATTTTAGATCTATAAATAAACCTATTTTAAACGTCTACTTTAGGTCTATAAATCAACCTAAGGGTCTATAAATCAACCTAATTTAGGCGTCTATTTTAGGTCTATATATCAACCTATTTTAGATGTCTATTTCTGGTCTATAAATCAACCTATTTTAGATCTATTATAAACGTCTACTTTAGGTCTATAAATCAACCTAAGGGTCTATAAATCAACCTAATTTAGGCGTCTATTTTAGGTCTATATATCAACCTATTTTAGATCTAAAAATCAACCTATTTTAGACGTCTATTTCTGGTCTATAAATCAACCTATTTTAGATCTATAAATAAACCCATTTTAAACGTCTACGTTAGGTCTATAAATCAACCTAAGGGTCTATAAATCAACCTAATCTAGGTGTCTATTTTAGGTCTATATATCAACCTATTTTAGATCTAAAAAATCAACCTATTTTAGACGTCTATTTCTGGTCTATAAATCAACCTATTTTAGATCTATTTTAAACGTCTACTTTAGGTCTATAAATCAACCTAAGGGTCTATAAATCAACCTAATTTAGGCGTCTATTTTAGGTCTATATATCAACCTATTTTAGATCTGAAAATAAACCTATTTTAGACGTCTATTTCTGGTCTATAAATCAACCTATTTTAGATCTATTTTAAACGTCTACTTTAGGTCTATAAATCAACCTAAGGGTCTATAAATCAACCTAATTTAGGCGTCTATTTTACGTCTATATATCAACCTATTTTAGATCTAAAAATAAACCTATTTTAAACGTCTACTTTAGGTCTATAAATCAACCTAAGGGTCTATAATTCAACCTAATTTAGGCGTCTATTTTAGGTCTATATATCAACCTATTTTAGATCTAAAAATCAACCTATTTTAGATGTCTATTTCTGGTCTATAAATCGTCTATTTTAGGTCTATATATCAACCTATTTTAGATCTAAAAATAAACCTATTTTAAACGTCTACTTTAGGTCTATAAATCAACCTAAGGGTCTATAAATCAACCTAATTTAGGCGTCTATTTTAGGTCTATATATCAACCTATTTTAGATCTAAAAATCAACCTATTTTAGACGTCTATTTCTGGTCTATAAATCGTCTATTTTAGGTCTATATATCAACCTATTTTAGATTTAAAATTAAACCTATTTTAGACGTCTATTTCTGGTCTATTTGAGATCTATAATTAAACCTATTTTAAACGTCTACTTTAGGTCTATAAATCAACCTAAGGGTCTATAAATCAACCTAATTTAGGCGTCTATTTTAGGTCTATATATCAACCTATTTTAGATCTAAAAATCAACCTATTTTAGACGTCTATTTCTGGTCTATTTTAGATCTATAAATACACCTATTTTAAACGTCTACTTTAGGTCTATAAATCAACCTAAGGGTCTATAAATCAACCTAATTTAGGCGTCTATTTTAGGTCTATATATCAACCTATTTTAGATCTAAAAATCAACCTATTTTAGACGTCTATTTCTGGTCTATAAATCGTCTATTTTAGGTCTATATATCAACCTATTTTAGATCTAAAAATAAACCTATTTTAGACATCTATTTGAGATCTATAATTAAACCTATTTTAAACGTCTACTTTAGGTCTATAAATACACCTAAGGGTCTATAAATCAACCTAATTTAGGCGTCTATTTTAGGTCTATATATCAACCTATTTTAGATCTAAAAATCAACCTATTTTAGACGTCTATTTCTGGTCTATAAATCAACCTATTTTAGATCTATTTTAAACGTCTACTTTAGGTCTATAAATCAACCTAAGGGTCTATAAATCAACCTAATTTAGGCGTCTATTTTAGGTCTATATATCAACCTATTTTAGATCTAAAAAATCAACCTATTTTAGACGTCTATTTCTGGTCTATAAATCAACCTATTTTAGATCTATAAATAAACCTATTTTAAACGTCTACTTTAGGTCTATAAATCAACCTAATGGTCTATAAATCAACCTAATTTAGGTGTCTATTTTAGGTCTATATATCAACCTATTTTAGATCTAAAAATCAACCTATTTTAGACGTCTATTTCTGGTTTAAAAATCAACCTATTTTAGATCTATTTTAAACGTCTACTTTAGGTCTATAAATCAACCTAAGGGTCTATAAATCAACCTAATTTAGGCGTCTATTTTAGGTCTATATATCAACCTATTTTAGATCTAAAAATCAACCTATTTTAGACGTCTATTTCTGGTCTATTTTAGATCTATAAATAAACCTATTTTAAACGTCTAGTAAATTGAGCAGAGATTAAGATTTTGCAAATTAATAAGGGTTGGGAAACTTTGTTGAATGACCCTACCTCGACAGTTTAGTTTTGACTATTTTAGGTCTATAAATCAACTTATTTTAGGTCTATAAATCAACCTATTTTAGATCTATAAATAAACCTATTTTAAACGTCTACTTTAGGTCTATAAATCAACCTAAGGGTCTATAAATCAACCTAATTTAGGCGTCTATTTTAGGTCTATATATCAACCTATTTTAGATCTAAAAATCAACCTATTTTAAACGTCTACTTTAGGTCTATAAATCAACCTAAGGGTCTATAAATCAACCTAATTTAGGCGTCTATTTTAGGTCTATATATCAACCTATTTTAGATCTAAAAATCAACCTATTTTAGACGTCTATTTCTGGTCTATAAATCAACCTATTTTAGATCTATAAATAAACCTATTTTAAACGTCTACGTTAGGTCTATAAATCAACCTAAGGGTCTATAAATCAACCTAATCTAGGCGTCTATTTTAGGTCTATATATCAACCTATTTTAGATCTAACAATCAACCTATTTTAGACGTCTATTTCTGGTCTATTTTAGATCTATAAATAAACCTATTTTAAACGTCTAGTAAATTGAGCCAAGATCAAGATTTTGCAAATTAATAAGGGTTGGGAAACTTTGTTGAACGACCCTACCTCGACAGTTTAGTTTTGACTATTTTAGGTCTATAAATCAACTTATTTTAGGTCTATAAATCAACCTATTTTAGATCTATAAATGAACCTATTTTAAACGTCTACTTTAGGTCTATAAATCAACCTAAGGGTCTATAAATCAACCTAATTTAGGCGTCTATTTTAGGTCTATATATCAACCTATTTTAGATCTAAAAATCAACCTATTTTAAACGTCTACTTTAGGTCTATAAATCAACCTAAGGGTCTATAAATCAACCTAATTTAGGCGTCTATTTTAGGTCTATATATCAACCTATTTTAGATCTAAAAATCAACCTATTTTAGACGTCTATTTCTGGTCTATAAATCAACCTATTTTAGATCTATAAATAAACCTATTTTAAACGTCTACTATAGGTCTATAAATCAACCTATTTTAGGTCTATAAATCAACCTATTTTAGATCTATAAATAAACCTATTTTAAACGCCTACTATAGGTCTATAAATCAACCTAAGGGTCTATAAATCAACCTAATTTAGGTGTCTATTTTAGGTCTATATATCAACCTATTATAGATCTAAAAATCAACCTATTTTAGACGTCTATTTCTGGTCTATTTTAGATCTATAAATCAACCTATTAAAAACGTCTACTTTAGGTCTATAGATCAACCTAAGGGTCTATAAATCAACCTAATTTAGGCGTCTATTTTAGGTCTATATATCAACCTATTTTAGATCTAAAAATCAACCTATTTTAGACGTCTATTTCTGGTCTATAAATCAACCTATTTTAGATCTATAAATAAACCTATTTTAAACGTCTACGTTAGGTCTATAAATCATCCTAAGGGTCTATAAATCAACCTAATCTAGGCGTCTATTTTAGGTCTATATATCAACCTATTTTAGATCTAAAAAAATCAACCTATTTTAGACGTCTATTTCTGGTCTATAAATCAACCTATTTTAGATCTATAAATAAACCTATTTTAAACGTCTACTTTAGGTCTATAAATCAACCTAAGGGTCTATAAATCAACCTAATTTAGGTGTCTATTTTAGGTCTATATATCAACCTATTTTAGATCTAACAATCAACCTATTTTAGACGTCTATTTCTGGTCTATTTTAGATCTATAAATAAACCTATTTTAAACGTCTAGTAAATTGAGCCAAGATCAAGATTTTGCAAATTAATAAGTGTTGGGAAACTTTGTTGAATGACCCTACCTCGACAGTTTAGTTTTGACTATTTTAGGTCTATAAATCAACTTATTTTAGGTCTATAAATCAATCTATTTTAGATCTATAAATAAACCTATTTTAAACGTCTACTTTAGGTCTATAAATCAACCTAAGGGTCTATAAATCAACCTAATTTAGGCGTCTATTTTAGGTCTATATATCAACCTATTTTAGATCTAAAAATCAACCTATTTTAAACGTCTACTTTAGGTCTATAAATCAACCTAAGGGTCTATAAATCAACCTAATTTAGGCGTCTATTTTAGGTCTATATATCAACCTATTTTAGATCTAAAAATCAACCTATTTTAGACGTCTATTTCTGGTCTATAAATCAACCTATTTTAGATCTATTTTAAACGTCTACTTTAGGTCTATAAATCAACCTAAGGGTCTATAAATCAACCTAATTTAGGCGTCTATTTTAGGTCTATATATCAACCTATTTTAGATCTAAAAATCAACCTATTTTAGACGTCTATTTCTGGTCTATAAATCAACCTATTTTAGATCTATAAATAAACCAATTTTAAACGTCTACGTTAGGTCTATAAATCAACCTAAGGGTCTATAAATCAACCTAATCTAGGCGTCTATTTTAGGTCTATATATAAACCTATTTTAGATCTAAAAAATCAACCTATTTTAGACGTCTATTTCTGGTCTATAAATCAACCTATTTTAGATCTATAAATAAACCTATTTTAAACGTCTACTTTAGGTCTATAAATCAACCTAAGGGTCTATAAATCAACCTAATTTAGGTGTCTATTTTAGGTCTATATATCAACCTATTTTAGATCTAACAATCAACCTATTTTAGACGTCTATTTCTGGTCTATTTTAGATCTATAAATAAACCTATTTTAAACGTCTAGTAAATTGAGCCAAGATCAAGATTTTGCAAATTAATAAGGGTTGGGAAACTTTGTTGAATGACCCTACCTCGACAGTTTAGTTTTGACTATTTTAGGTCTATAAATCAACTTATTTTAGGTCTATAAATCAACCTATTTTAGATCTATAAATAAACCTATTTTAAACGTCTACTTTAGGTCTATAAATCAACCTAAGGGTCTATAAATCAACCTAATTTAGGCGTCTATTTTAGGTCTATATATCAACCTATTTTAGATCTAAAAATCAACCTATTTTAAACGTCTACTTTAGGTCTATAAATCAACCTAAGGGTCTATAAATCAACCTAATTTAGGCGTCTATTTTAGGTCTATATATCAACCTATTTTAGATCTAAAAATCAACCTATTTTAGACGTCTATTTCTGGTCTATAAATCAACCTATTTTAGATCTATTTTAAACGTCTACTTTAGGTCTATAAATCAACCTAAGGGTCTATAAATCAACCTAATTTAGGCGTCTATTTTAGGTCTATATATCAACCTATTTTAGATCTAAAAATCAACCTATTTTAGACGTCTATTTCTGGTCTATAAATCAACCTATTTTAGATCTATAAATAAACCTATTTTAAACGTCTACGTTAGGTCTATAAATCAACCTAAGGGTCTATAAATCAACCTAATCTAGGCGTCTATTTTAGGTCTATATATCAACCTATTTTAGATCTAAAAAATCAACCTATTTTAGACGTCTATTTCTGGTCTATAAATCAACCTATTTTAGATCTATAAATAAACCTATTTTAAACGTCTACTTTAGGTCTATAAATCAACCTAAGGGTCTATAAATCAACCTAATTTAGGTGTCTATTTTAGGTCTATATATCAACCTATTTTAGATCTAACAATCAACCTATTTTAGACGTCTATTTCTGGTCTATTTTAGATCTATAAATAAACCTATTTTAAACGTCTAGTAAATTGAGCCAAGATCAAGATTTTGCAAATTAATAAGGGTTGGGAAACTTTGTTGAATGACCCTACCTCGACAGTTTAGTTTTGACTATTTTAGGTCTATAAATCAACTTATTTTAGGTCTATAAATCAACCTATTTTAGATCTATAAATAAACCTATTTTAAACGTCTACTTTAGGTCTATAAATCAACCTAAGGGTCTATAAATCAACCTAATTTAGGCGTCTATTTTAGGTCTATATATCAACCTATTTTAGATCTAAAAATCAACCTATTTTAAACGTCTACTTTAGGTCTATAAATCAACCTAAGGGTCTATAAATCAACCTAATTTAGGCGTCTATTTTAGGTCTATATATCAACCTATTTTAGATCTAAAAATCAACCTATTTTAGACGTCCATTTCTGGTCTATAAATCAACCTATTTTAGATCTATAAATAAACCTATTTTAAACGTCTACGTTAGGTCTATAAATCAACCTAAGGGTCTATAAATCAACCTAATCTAGGCGTCTATTTTAGGTCTATATATAAACCTATTTTAGATCTAAAAAATCAACCTATTTTAGACGTCTATTTCTGGTCTATAAATCAACCTATTTTAGATCTATAAATAAACCTATTTTAAACGTCTACTTTAGGTCTATAAATCAACCTAAGGGTCTATAAATCAACCTAATTTAGGAGTCTATTTTAGGTCTATATATCAACCTATTTTAGATCTAACAATCAACCTATTTTAGACGTCTATTTCTGGTCTATTTTAGATCTATAAATAAACCTATTTTAAACGTGTAGACGTTTAAAATAGGTTTAATTATAGATCTAAAATAGACCAGAAATAGACTTCTAAAATAGGTTGATTTTTAGATCTAAAATAGGTTGATATATAGACCTAAAATAGATGATTTATAGACCAGAAATAGACGTCTAAAATAGGTTGATTTTTAGATCTAAAATAGGTTGATATATAGACCTAAAATAGACGCCTAAATTAGGTTGATTTATAGACCCTTAGGTTGATTTATAGACCTAAAGTAGACGTTTAAAATAGATCTAAAATAGGTTGATTTATAGACCAGAAATAGACGTCTAAAATAGGTTGATTTTTAGATCTAAAATAGGTTGATATATAGACCTAAAATAGACACCTAAATTAGGTTGATTTATAGACTCTTAGGTTGATTTATAGACCTAAAGTAGACGTTTAAAATAGGTTTATTTATAGATCTAAAATAGGTTGATTTATAGACCAGAAATAGACTTCTAAAATAGGTTGATTTTTTAGATCTAAAATAGGATGATATATAGACCTAAAATAGACGCCTAGATTAGGTTGATTTATAGACCCTTAGGTTGATTTATAGACCTAACGTAGACGTTTAAAATAGGTTTATTTATAGATCTAAAATAGGTTGATTTATAGACCAGAAATAGACGTCTAAAATAGGTTGATTTTTTGATCTAAAATAGGTTGATATATAGACTTAAAATAGACGCCTAAAATAGGTTGATTTATAGACCCTTACGTTGATTTATAGACCTAAAGTAGACGTTTAAAATAGGTTGATTTTTAGATCTAAAATAGGTTGATATATAGACCTAAAATAGACGCCTAAATTAGGTTGATTTATAGACCCTTAGGTTGATTTATAGACCTAAAGTAGACGTTTAAAATAGGTTTATTCATAGATCTAAAATAGGTTGATTTATAGACCTAAAATAAGTTGATTTATAAACCTAAAATAGTCAAAACTAAACTGTCGAGGTAGGGTCATTCAACAAAGTTTCCCAACCCTTATTAATTTGCAAAATCTTGATCTTGGCTCAATTTACTAGACGTTTAAAATAGGTTTATTTATAGATTTAAAATAGACCAGAAATAGACGTCTAAAATAGGTTGATTTTTAGATCTAAAATAGGTTGATATATAGACCTAAAATAGACACCTAAATTAGGTTGATTTATAGACCCTTAGGTTGATTTATAGACCTAAAGTAGACGTTTAAAATAGGTTTATTTATAGATCTAAAATAGGTTGATTTATAGACCAGAAATAGACGTCTAAAATAGGTTGATTTTTTAGATCTAAAATAGGTTGATATATAGACCTAAAATAGACGCCTAGATTAGGTTGATTTATAGACCCTTAGTTTGATTTATAGACCTAACGTAGACGTTTAAAATAGGTTTATTTATGATCTAAAATAGGTTGATTTATAGACCAGAAATAGACGTCTAAAATAGGTTGATTTTTTGATCTAAAATAGGTTGATATATAGACCTAAAATAGACGCCTAGATTAGGTTGATTTATAGACCCTTAGGTTGATTTTTAGACCTAACGTAGACGTTTAAAATAGGTTTATTTATAGATCTAAAATAGGTTGATTTATAGACCAGAAATAGACGTCTAAAATAGGTTTATTTTTAGATCTAAAATAGGTTGATATACAGACCTAAAATAGACGCCTAAATTAGGTTGATTTATAGACCCTTAGGTTTATTTATAAACCTAAAGTAGACGTTTTAAATAGATCTAAAATAGGTTGATTTATAGACCAGAAGTAGACGTCTAAAATAGGTTGATTTTTAGATCTAAAATAGGTTGATATATAGACCTAAAATAGACGCCTAAATTAGGTTGATTTATAGACCCTTAGGTTGATTTATAGACCTAAAGTAGACGTTTAAAATAGGTTTAATTATAGATCTCAAATAGACCAGAAATAGACGTCTAAAATAGGTTGATTTTTTTATATCTAAAATAGGTTGATATATAGACCTAAAATAGACGCCTAGATTAGGTTGATTTATAGACCCTTAGGTTGATTTATAGACCTAACGTAGACGTTTAAAATAGATCTAAAATAGGTTGATTTATAGACCAGAAATAGACGTCTAAAATAGGTTGATTTTTAGATCTAAAATAGGTTGATATATAGACCTAAAATAGACGCCTAAATTAGGTTGATTTATAGACCCTTAGGTTGATTTATAGACCTAAAGTAGACGTTTAAAATAGATCTAAAATAGGTTGATTTATAGACCAGAAATAGACGTCTAAAATAGGTTGATTTTTTAGATCTAAAATAGGTTGATATATAGACCTAAAATAGACGCCTAGATTAGGTTGATTTATAGACCCTTAGGTTGATTTATAGACCTAACGTAGACGTTTAAAATAGGTTTATTTATAGATCTAAAATAGGTTGATTTATAGACCAGAAATAGACGTCTAAAATAGGTTGATTTTTAGATCTAAAATAGGTTGATATATAGACCTAAAATAGATGCCTAAATTAGGTTGATTTATAGAACCTTAGGTTGATTTATAGACCTAAAGTAGACGTTTAAAATAGGTTTATTTATAGATCTGAAATAGGTTGATTTATAGACCAGAAATAGACGTCTAAAATAGGTTGATTTTTTAGATCTAAAATAGGTTGATATATAGACCTAAAATAGACGCCTAGATTAGGTTTATTTATAGACCCTTAGGTTGATTTATAGACCTAATGTAGACGTTTAAAATAGGTTTATTTATAGATCTAAAATAGGTTGATTTATAGACCAGAAATAGACGTCTAAAATAGGTTGATTTTTAGATCTAAAATAGGTTGATATATAGACCTAAAATAGACGCCTAAATTAGGTTGATTTATAGACCCTTAGGTTGATTTATAGACCTAAAGTAGACGTTTAAAATAGGTTTAATTATAGATCTCAAATAGACCAGAAATAGACGTCTAAAATAGGTTGATTTTTAGATCTAAAATAGGTTGATATATAGACCTAAAATAGACGATTTATAGACCAGAAATAGACGTCTAAAACAGGTTGATTTTTAGATCTAAAATAGGTTGATATATAGACCTAAAATAGACGCCTAAATTAGGTTGATTTTATAGACCCTTAGGTTGATTTATAGACCTAAAGTAGACGTTTAAAATAGGTTTATTTTTAGATCTAAAATAGGTTGATATATAGACCTAAAATAGACGATTTATAGACCAGAAATAGACGTCTAAATTAGGTTGATTTATAGACCCTTAGGTTGATTTATAGACCTAAAGTAGACGTTTAAAATAGGTTTAATTATAGATCTAAAATAGACCAGAAATAGACGTCTAAAATAGGTTGATTTTTTAGATCTAAAATAGGTTGATATATAGACCTAAAATAGACGCCTAGATTAGGTTGATTTATAGACCCTTAGGTTGATTTATAGACCTATTGTAGACGTTTAAAATAGGTTTATTTATAGATCTAATATAGGTTGATTAATAGACCAGAAATAGACGTCTAAAATAAGTTGATTTTTAGATCTAAAATAGGTTGATATATAGACCTAAAATAGACGCCTAAAATAGGTTGATTTATAGACCCTTAGGTTGATTCATAGACCTAAAGTAGACGTTTAAAATAGATCTAATATAGGTTGATTTATAGACCAGAAATAGACGTCTAAAATAGGTTGATTTTTAGATCTAAAATAGGTTGATATATAGACCTAAAATAGACGCCTAAAATAGGTTGATTTATAGACCTAAAGTAGACGTTTAAAATAGATCTAAAATAGGTTGATTTATAGACCAGAAATAGACGTCTAAAATAGGTTGATTTTTAGATCTAAAATAGGTTGATATATAGACCTAAAATAGACGCCTAAATTAGGTTGATTTATAGACCCTTAGGTTGATTTATAGACCTAAAGTAGACGTTTAAAATAGATCTAAAATAGGTTGATTTATAGACCAGAAATAGACGTCTAAAATAGGTTGATTTTTAGATCTAAAATAGGTTGATATATAGACCTAAAATAGACGCCTAAATTAGGTTGATTTATAGACCCTTAGGTTGATTTATAGACCTAAAGTAGACGTTTAAAATAGGTTTAAAATAGTTAAACATTAAATATGATCATATTTTGGAATTTTGAAGTCTGAACAAGCCGTAAGTTGTATAAATAATGCACAGAAGTTGTTTGGGTTTAGCAAGCATATTGATCCGTACATGTGTATTGGTTATTCCTGTACCACTGATAAAGATAAAATTAAGTTGATTTTCAGACCAAAAATAGACGTTTAAAAAAGGTTGATTGTTAAACCAAAAGTTGACTAAACAAGGTTGATTTTTAAACCAAAAATAGACGTCTTAAATAGGTTGATTTTTAAACCAAAAATAGACGTCTTAAATAGGTTGATTTTTTAGATCTAAAATAGGTTGATATATAGACCTAAAATAGACGCCTAGATTAGGTTGATTTATAGACCCTTAGGTTGATTTATAGACCTAAAGTAGACGTTTAAAATAGGTTTATTTATACATCTAAAATAGACCAGAAATAGACGTCTAAAATAGGTTGATTTTTAGATCTAAAATAGGTTGATATATAGACCTAAAATAGACGCCTAAATTAGGTTGATTTATAGACCCTTAGGTTGATTTATAGACCTAAAGTAGACGTTTAAAATAGATCTAAAATAGGTTGATTTATAGACCAGAAATAGACGTCTAAAATAGGTTGATTTTTAAACCAAAAATAGACGTCTAAAATAGGTTGATTTTTAAACCAAAAATAGACGTCTAAAAAAGGTTGATTTTTAAACCAAAAATAGACGTCTAAAATAGGTTGATTTTTAGACCAAAAATAGACGTCTAAAAAAGGTTGATTTTTAAACCAAAAATAGACGTCTAAAAAAGGTTGATTTTTAAACCAAAAATAGACGTCTAAAATAGGTTAATTTTTAAACCAGAAATAGACGTCTAGAATAGATTGATTTTTAGATCTAAAATAGGTTGATATATAGACCTAAAATAGACACCTAAATTTGGTTGATTTATAGACCCTTAGGTTGATTTATAGACCTAAAGTAGACGTTCAAAATAGGTTTATTTATAGATCTAAAATACGTTGATTTATAGACCAGAAATAGACGTCTAAAATAGGTTGATTTTTTAGATCTAAAATAGGTTGATATATAGACCTAAAATAGACGCCTAGATTAGGTTGATTTATAGACC